>NC_136969.1:29539148-29544148 GCF_032717465.1 Coenobita brevimanus | reverse complement strand
TCTCCATTACTCTCTCTCTCTCTCTCTCTCTCTCTCTCTCTCTCTCTCTCTCCCTTCATGCGTATTTCCATCTCTCCCTCATTCCCTCTCTGTCTCTCGTCCCATCCCTCTCTCTCTCTCTACCTCTCCTCCTCCATGTCTCCTTCCCTTTGTCCTTCCTTCCCTCTCTCTCCCTCTCCTCCCATCCATCTCACTCTACCTCTCTTACCTCCTTCCCTCTCCTCCCATCCCTCTCACTCTGCCTTGCTTTACCTCCTTCCCTCTCACCCTTCTCCCTCTCTGTCCCCCTTTCCATCACTCTCTCTCTCTCTCTCTCTCTCTCTCTCTCTCTCTCTCTCTTCCTCCATGCCCTCTTCCCTCCCTCCCTTATTCCCTCTGTCTCCCCTTCCATCTCTCTCTCTCTCTCTCTCTCTTCCTTCATGCCTCCTGCCCTCCCTCCTCTCCTTCCTTGTGTCTGGTTCAGGATATTACCTCATTGCTCAACTGTCTTTAAAGGAAGTCACCCCCCACCTCCACCCCCTTAATCCATCTATCCACCGTCTCTTCAATTTATCTATCCTCTGTCCCTTTAATTTACCTATCCTGTCCCTTTAATTTACCTGTCCTCTGTCCCTTTAACTTACTTGTCCTCTGTCCCTTTAATTTACCTGTCCTCTGTCCCTTTAATTTTCCTGTCCTCTCCCTTTAATTTACCTGTCCTCTGTCCCTTTAATTTATCTATCCTCTGTCCATTTAGCCTAATTTACCTGTCCACTGTCCCTTTAATTTACCTGTCCTCTAACCCTTTAATTTACCTGTCCTCTTTCCCTTTAATTTACCTGTCCTCTAGCCCTTTAAGTTACCTGTCCTCTTTCCCTTTAATTGATCTATCTATCCATTTATCTATCCACTATTCCACTAATTTATTTATGCTTAGTCCCATTCATCTTTTTTTTTTTTTATGTGTCTGACTCTGACCATAGTCTTCACAGCCTGTTCCTAAGATCAGTTAGTCCTCCTACATACCATACACCTCCACATGTCACCACTTCGGCCCTAACACCCACCGTCCATATTGAATACATACTAGGGCTGCCTCATAGTGGACTGGTGTAGTGGTATTAGCGGGGCTATTTTTATGACATGTCGGCGGGTCTTCTGGTAAATCAGTGAAGTCTGCTTTATGAAATTCAAATCCTTAAATTGTTCCCTGCCCCAGCCGGGATTCGAACCTGGGTCCATTATGACTGCAGACCGCCTCTCTACCGACTCAGCCACCCCCTTCACCTGTCCCATTTATCTGTCTATCCCCACTCATCTATCTGTTCATACCCATTAATTCTATCCACCAACCCATTTATCAATCTGTTTATCCCCATTTATCTTCCCCCTATTCCATTAATTCACCTATCCACGAACCCATTAATTTATCTATCGTGTATCCCCATTAATTTATCTATCGTGTATCCCCATTAATTTATCTATCGTGTATCCCCATTAATTTATCTATCGTGTATCCCCATTAATTTATCTATCGTGTATCCCCATTAATTTATCTATCGTGTATCCCCATTAATTTATCTATCCTCTATCCCCATTAATTTATCTATCCTCTATCCCCATTTATCTGTCTGTCGTTTGGTGTGGTTTGGGTGATGCCCTGGTGTTGAGATAAAAAATCAGCCCATTACTACGACCCTTTACGACCACCACAAATTACGACCACACCACAAAGTACAACCACCACAGATTACAACCACCACAGAGTACGACCACACCACAAGTCACGACCACACCACAAATCACGACCTCCACAAATTACGACCACACCACAAATTACGACCACACCACAAATTACGACCACACCACAAATTACGACCACACCACAAATTACGACCACAAATTGCGACCACCCCTCAACTTACGACCACCACAAATCACGACCACACAGCAAATCACGACCACACCACAAATTACGACCACCACAAAGAACGACCACCACAAATTACTTCACAACTTACGACCACCATAAAATACAACACCACAATGTACGACCACCACAAATAACGACCACCATAAAATACAACACCACAATGTACGACCACCACAAATTACGACCGCCACAAATCACGACCACCACAAATCACGACACAACAAATCACGACCACTACAGAGTACGACCACACCGCAAATAACGACCACCACAAATTACGACCACACCACTAATCACGACCACCACAAATTACCACCACACCACAAATTACCACACCAAAAATCTCGGCCACCACAAAGTACGACCACACCGCAAATAACGACCACGAGAGAGAGAGAACGATCGGGCGCGTTTCAGTGTCAATTATGAAGCAATATTGTTTCATATGGCCAATTTCACGGCTGGTTACCAATTTCCAAAAATCCAGTTCTCTTTTGCAATTTTATTTCTGCTATTTTTAAGGGCTTTTTAGTGAGATTTTTTCTTTTAATTATTAGTTCAAAGATTTTATGTAGCTTTGAAAAATTCCTCTTCCTCCTCCTCCTCCTCGCAGTAAAGGGACTAATGAAGCCATATGAATCCCCTCTAATCCGAAGTCCTTTACTGAAATGAGTTTTTCTTTACTACCTTTATTTTTTGTGGCTTCTCCCTTTGAGTTGCAGAGATATGGAGTAGAAAGTGAGATGAGGGGTGTGTAGATAGATTAATAGATAGACATTGATTATTTGTATGTGCTGGCTGATCGATAGATAGATAGACAGGCATATTGATTGTTATGTATAGTACCTAACTGATCGACTGGTAAATAGATAGTTAGATTGCTATATAGATTTATTGTCTGGTAGATAGATCAGCTAGGTAGGCAGGTAGATATACCATTGAGCACCACCATATGACCAAACACACACACACACACACACACACACACACAAATAAAAGTGAAAAAAAACACCCCCCCAATTCCTTTTCAACCACAAATTTTTCAACAGATATGAAAGGCCTTAACAGATAGACTTGCAAGTGGGAGTGAATGGTGCGATAGATAGATAGATAGATAGGTAGGTAGGTAGGTAGGTAGATCGATAGGTAGGTAGGTAGGTAGGTAGTATCTAGGCACGAAGGCAGGTGGTTAGATAGATAGGGACGTAGACAGGAAGATGGATGGATAAATAGATAGACAGGTGATTAGATTGATAGGAAGGTAAACAGAAAGGTGGAAAGATAAATAAATAGGCAGAGCTCAGTGGACAAGCTGAAAGACTAACAAGAAGATAGCCGAACACACACACACACACACACACACACACACACACACACACACACACACACACACACACACACACACACACACAACACAACACACACACACACACACACACACACACACACACACACACACACACACACACACACACACACACACACACACACACACACACAAATGAACATCCCCATTTTCCCCAATCCACCCACAGAACTAAAAAAAAAAAAAAAAAACTTGCCACATGGACTTCTATTGAACGTCTTAAAGAAATAGCGTGAGAAAGAGTGATCGAGCCTCTTGTGTCTTCTCCTTATAATTCACTCAGTTCGTATTTCCCACAATTTTTGGTTTACTGAAGACTGATGAACTGATTTCGTGACGGGATTTTGATAAGTTAGGTGAGGATGAAATTTGTTGGGTGTAAAGAAAAGGGAGTAGTTGATTAAGGGTGTGGGAAGGAAAGGTGAAGGGTGGGGAGGATGGACAGAGAGAGAGAGAGAGGTGAGGGAAGTAGGTCAGTGAGCAGTGTGAATTAATTATGAATGCAATCGTGTATAATTACAGGAAATAAGGGATTCGGGTCAGTGAGTTTTATGAATGAATGAATGAATGATGAATGAGGTCAAGTAAGGTAATGGGAAGTAAGTAATAGGCACAGTGAATGTTATGAATGAATTATAAATAAGATCATATGAGATTATAGGACGTTTTGTGGTATCATTTGGTATTGCAGGAAAATATTTCTGTGGCGAAGTTGGGGGATTGCAATTTTCAAAAGTCTAGGTCAAAAAGTCTATCCAAAAATTATAATAGTCTGGAAATAGCAAGAAGGTAATTTACGTCACTGATTTCGTCATTATTATGTCATTGGTTACGTCACTAATTACATCACTGATTTTTTTACGTATATTATCTTAATTCTTATCTTTTTTTTTTTCGAGAAGACATACTGTACTGTATATATTAATTCCGTAAGAGGACTTCTAAAATTTAAGTACGGGTGAGATTTTTAAGGAAAAGTTTTTGGGAATTGCTGTGAAGATATTAATATTTTGTAGAGAAATAGGGAGAGGAGGTGTGTGTGTGTTTGTGATTTTAGGACGTAGGAAGAGGTCAGTGTAGGAATGATTGAGGGTGTGGGAAGGAGGGAAGGCGGTCACTTGTTTTTGCGAGGGTGGGATGGTGGTGATGATGATGATGATGATGATGATGATGACAGTGACTGATGATTATGATGGTGATGATGATGATGACAGTGACTGATGATTATGATGGTGATGATGATGATGACAGTGGTGACGATGATGATGATGACAGTGATGACGATGATGATGATGATAACGTTAACAGTGACGATGATGATAATGATGATAAAGGGAACACGAAAAGATGGCTCCGTAGTATACAGACATAACTGTAGTTGGAGAAAACAGACGCACCTAACATGAAAATTATTGAGAAGCAAGAAAGGGTCGAGGTCACTGAAAACATAAATTATTTTGCAGCAAGTTGGAGAAGATAACTGAATACAAAAATTAAATAATGAGTAAAGATTTTAGAAAATATACTGAATTTTATATTGGCTGGATAACAGGGAAAAATATGTCTCTAGGAGCATAATACTAATTTAGTAGAAGGGAAGGATTATTGATTGTGTTGGGTGATTTTTTATTTTATGCAAGGAAGAAGGAACCAAAGGCCAGGAACCCGCAAGATTGTTCCCTCCAAGAAGAAATAATATAGAGCCAAATTTAAGATCCGTTC
>NC_136969.1:29534148-29536648 GCF_032717465.1 Coenobita brevimanus | reverse complement strand
AGTGGGACCTGAGAGAGAGAGAGAGAGAGAGAGAGAGAGAGAGAGAGAGAGAGGGAATCTCGGGGGAGGCGAGGAAGTGCAAGATTGTGTGAGGAAAGGCAGAAGGAAATAAGGAAGAAGACGAACGGGAAAGAGACAGTAAAAGTGAATAATAAAAAAGAGGTATGAGAGAGAGAGAGAGAGAGAGAGAGAGAGAGAGAGAGAGAGAGAGAGAGAGAGCTGAGATAGAAAAATGCAAAATCTAATCTCGTCGTCCCTCCAGAGAGAGAGAGAGAGAGAGAGAGAGAGAGAGAGAGAGAGAGAAAGAGAGAGAGAGAGAGTCAAGGAAGCGGATGAAATATACCGTTGTGTAAAGGGGAGAGGGAGGAGGGGAGGAGGAAGGAAAGATTGAGGAAGAGAGGAAAAGAGTAAGTGGGAGAGAAAGGGAGAGAGAAGAGAGAGAAAGATGGAAGTGTGTGAGCTGTTGGAGAGTGAATGAATGAGAAGAGAGAGAGAGAGAGAGAGAGAGAGAGAGAGAGAGAGAATCCCTTATGCATAGCCGCAACACAAGGAAGAATGGAATAAATTTTTTTTTGTCCCCTTTAGTTTATTCATAGTTTATTCATCTTAAGTTGGCCCAAAGTTTTCGTCCTTTAGCAAATTATTTCACGTAACTCAGTGGCAGAAAAAAATAAGTTCCTTGGCTATACATCCTTCCCGTAGCACTTCTTCGTGACAAGCATCATATTTTAGCATTCAAGACGGCGAGATGGCAGTGTTACGCCTCTCTTTCTGTCAGTCTATCGACCTATCTATCTGTCCGTCTATCTATCTATCTATCTGTCTATCTATCTATCTATCTGTCTATCTATCATTGATCCAGATTTATTTTTCCCATTTTTTTGCCGATGCTTATTGGCAGGATATAATTGTACGGTTCTACTTCCTTCCTTAGCACTTCTTCGTGACTAGCATCATATTTTAGTGTTAATCCATTGTTACAGCACAGCATTTGAGGTGGAGAGAGGGCAATTTAGGTCAAGTGAAAATGAAAAGAATATATTTTGAAGGGAAATTGTGACTTTATATTTCGTCTTTCTTTTCCGGAGTACCGTGATTTATTGGCTGGAGAGAGAGAGAGAGAGAGAGAGAGAGAGAGAGAGAGAGAGAGAGAGAGTGCTGAAGAAGAGTGAGTAGGTAAGGAAGATACAGGAGATGATAAAGAAGAGGGTTAGGAAGATGAAGAGGAGGAGGAGGAAGAAGAAGAAGAAGAAAAGGAGGAGGAGGAAAAAGAAGAGGAGAGTATAGAAGAAGAGGAGGAGGAGAGTGTAGAGGAGGAGGGCGAGGAAAAAAGAAGAGACGTAGGCGGATGTACAAGAGGAAGAGGAAAACGAAGAAGAGGAAGAAGAGGGTGAAAGAGCACAAGGGGAAACTTTTAATTAATTTCAGTAAAGCAAAAGACGTGGATGTTTTGATAACAGTATGAAAAACTTTACAAAAATTTTCCCTCAAAAATTTTAATGGAAGAAATTAGACAGACTCAATGAAATAGGAATGTTTTTTTTTAAGTTAGGAAACATTTATGGGGGTGATTATGGATGAGGAAATGTGAATGTGTTTATAAGAATGTTTATGAATGTTTTTGAGAATGTTTATGGATGTTTGTGTGCTGTTTGGGTTAAGTATATTTGTGTTTATTTTTAAGGGTGTCATGTGTTTAAGATGTGATGTATTTCTGGCAGTGGGTGGATGGTTGGATAGATGATATAGGAGATAGATAGTAAACAGATAGAAAGATAGGATAGTGGATAGATAGAAATAGATAAACAGGTGTAAAATAGATTGTTAAAGGTGAGCCCGATAGGTAGGTTGACGACAGATAAATAGATAGACAGATAGTAGGTAAATAAATATATAGGAAAATAGAAGAGAGAGAGAGAGAGAGAGAGAGAGAGAACAGTAGCCCAAAGATAGATACAGATAATAGGTCCAAAGATAGATAGACAGGTAGATAGATTAGCCAATTGATTGAGAATAAAGACAAGTAAATAAAGATCCCAAAGGTAGATAAAGATAATGTACCAACGATAGGTAGACAGGTAAATAGATTGAATTGATTGAGGCCAAATTTGGTAAATAAATAAATAAATAATAAATAAAGCTAATTGATTGACTGAGACCAAAATAAATAAATCATTAAAAAATAAAATAAAAATTCTTGAAAGGCGTAACTGAGCTGGCGAAGAATTATATATAACTCAAGATGAAGGACTTAAGATGAAGCATGATACGTCCGTCCATCCATTATTCTCTTCCATTTTTTCCCCATGAATAATACATTTTTGTGGGCCCTTCCCCTGCTCCCCTGCGTGTTGGAGAGAATTAGCAGCGGTGATGGAGAAGGGATGGCCATATTATGCTGTTGGAGGTGAGTGATGGAGAGGATGATGGGGGAGAATGGTGGAGGTGGCGAGCGGTGTTGTTCGGATCTGTTAAAAGTTGGGTCACCTTAGTCGACAGT
>NC_136969.1:29511648-29529148 GCF_032717465.1 Coenobita brevimanus | reverse complement strand
AAGAGAGGAGGAAAATGAATGATAATGGATCTGGGACCAAAGCTTGACAAAGAAGAAAGGGGAAAAAATGAGGTGGTAGGATACACCGAGAAGGGAGGAGAATAAAAGAGAGGAAGAGAGAAGAACAGAAGACAGGAAGAAAAAGAGAAGAAAGAAGAACGAAAGGAAGTAAAGAAGGAAGGGTGACGAAGAGGAGAGGGAGAGAGAGACTAGTATTAAAAAACACATGGAAGAGAACAGAAAGGAGGAAGACAAACTATGAATAACGAAGAAGACGGGGTAAGATAAAATATAAAAAATGAAGGTAGATTGTAAGGAAGCAAAAAGAAGGATTGAAAGAAGAAAGGCTGACGAAGAGAGAGGGAATAGGAGGAGCTGGGATTCTTAAGAGAACAGAAGGAAAAGAGAAAGAAGGAAGGATTGCAGAAGGAAAGACAGAAATTAAGGAAAAACGGAAGAAAGGAAGGAAGGGATGCAGAAGAAAAGAAGATAGAAAGTTTAAAGAGAAGGAATGAATACAGAAGGAAAGGAGACAAATTAAGAAAAGGAAGGAATGCAGAAGGAAAGATGACATTTAAAAGAAAAAGACGGAAGGAAAGAAGGAAGGCAGGAATTAGGAAAAGAGGGCGAAGGAATGCAGAAAGGAAGAAAGGAAAAAATGTTGATGAAGAAGAAAAAAAAAATAGAGTTTTGGTAGGATGCCTCAGTTTGTTAAAAACGGTGAAGAGAAGAGAGGAGAGCAGAAGGAAAGAAAAGAGTAGTAAAGGAAGCAGAAAAAAAGAGGGATGAAGAAGGAGAAGTAGAAGTGGGAGAAGCAGAGAAAAGGAGGGATGAATAATAATAAGAAGAAGAAAATTTGATGGAAAAAAAAGGGAGTAGGATTCTTTAGAAGGTAAACATAATGAAATATTTAAGTGTGTGTGTGTGTGTGTGTGTGTGTGTGTGTGTGTGTGTGTGTGTGTATTAGCCAGACAGATGTGCAAGCATTAGAGTGAGAGACAGAGGCAGCAAGGGAACAAAGAGCCGAAAAAAAAAAAAAGCGTGGACGAAAAGATGATGGAATGTGGCTTAATTGGAGAATGAGAATGATTTAGGAGAGAGAGAGAGAGAGAGAGAGAGAGAGAGAGAGAGGAAACTGGCAGGAGGAAGAAGAAAAGACAAAAAGGGAAATATTCAGATCTTAATGGCATTGTGTTTCTTGTGCATTTTTTAGGAGAGAAAAACACCGGGATTTCGTGTGTGTGTGTGTGTGTGTGTGTGTGTGTGTGTGTGTGTGTGTGTATGTGTGCGCTTAACCTCTTCAGCACGAGGACATTATTTTTTTATTCTTATTAATGCCAGACGCTTAAATTCAGCCTAAGCCTCTCGGGACGCTTCTCCTTAGCTGAGTAAAACCGTCTGACATTAGTGGGAATTAAATAAGAAAATATATATGCAAGTTTAAGGACATGAGAGATATTTATTTTATTGTGTTGTGGCCATATTCTTTTTCTCCCCCCCCCCAATTTCAAAGTACGGTAGTAGTAGTAGTGGTGGTGGTGGTGGTAGTAGTAGTAGTAGTAGTAGTAGTAGTAGTAGTAGTAGTAGTAGTAGTTGTTGTTGTTGTTGTTGTTGTTGTTGTTGTATTATTATTATTATTATTATTATTATTATTATCAGTAGTAGTTGTATAGTAGTAGTAGTAGGAGTAGTAGTAGAGTAACTCCGGTCTCTCTACCCGAGCAGACCCATCATCCGCAACCAAGCAGTCGTCCGTGTAAGACTCTTCCGTGCTGTGAACAGATATTCCCTTGAGTCATCAGAAGACAGCTCCACATTGAGTGAGTGGATGGTTGTGGTTCATGAAATTGCCCTACATCAAGTGAGTGGATGATTGTGGTTCATAAAATTGCACTACATCGAGTGAGTGGATGATGGCTGCCCATAAAGTTGCTCTTTATCGAGTGAGTGGATGGTGGTGGCCCATAAAATTGCACTACATCAAGGGAGTGGATGGTGGTGGTCCCTAAACTTGCCCTACGTCGAGTGAGTGGATGGTGGTGGTCTGTAATATTGCTCTGCATCAAGTGAGTGGTTGGTGTAAAAAATATGGTGGTGACGAGTTAGCGATGTTGAGAATACAATTGCAGTACATCGAGTGAGTGGATGGTGGTGGTGGTTCATAAAATTGCTCTACATCAGATGAGTGGATGGAATAAAAAATGTAGTAGTGAATGGAGTTAGCAATCTTGAACGCCATCTTGAAACTTCTCTTTACCATCTCTGACAATTAACATATGCAAATTAGTTCTTGGAGGGAGGCGTGGAGGGATGGAGGAAAGGAGGGAGAGAAGGATTGGAGGATGGGAGAGAGGGAGAGAGAGAGAGAGAAAGGGAGGAGGGAGAGAGAAAGGGAGGTTAAGTGTGAATGAGGGAGACGTGAATGGATGGAGGAAAGGAGGGTGGGAAGGATTGGAGGATGGAAAAGAGAGAGAGAGAGAGAGAGAGAGAGAGAGGAAGGGGGTTAGGTGTGAAAGAGGAAGAATGGGTGAAAGGGAAGGAGGGAGGGAGTTAGGAGTGAAAAGATGACCATAAGAGGGAAGGACGGTTGAGGAGAAGGACGGAGGGAAGAAGGGTGAAGAGAAGGAGGGATGGAGGGTTGGAAAGGAGAGAGGGAGGGAAGGAAGTGGGAAAGGAGCGCAAAGGAAAGCAAGGAGCAAAATGTGTAATTGTCATTTTTGGTGGTGTTTAATACAAAGATGACTGACAATTGTACCTAATTCATTAAGACAAATATAAGGATAGTAATGCAGGGAAGGGGTAAGCGAAGGAGGCAGGGAAGGAGAGAAGGAAGGAGGGATGATATGGAAGGCGATAGCGAAGGAGGAAGAGGGAAGTGTTGAGGAGTAGCAGAGAAGAAGCGAAGAAGGAAAGAGGGAAGAGGTGAAGGGTAGAGAAAGAGAGATACTTGTAGGAGGGGGTGAAGGAGCGATGGAGGAATAAGAGGAGGAGGAGGTGAAGGAGAGGGAGGAAGGAAAGAGAGATGAGGTAAAGGAGAGGGAAGGAGGTAGGAGGAAAGGGAAGGAGTATGTGAAAAATAGGAAGGGTGAATTTGATAAAGCGAATGAATGAATTAATCAAGGAAGGAGAGAGAGAGATTGGGGAGGGAAGAAGGGAGAGAGAGGGATTAGAGAAGAGAGGAGAAGAAGGGGGTAAGTAGAGGGGATGAGAGGGAGAAAGAAAAGATAGGAATGAAGAGAAGTGAAAACAGTGAAAGTCGTGAATTAATTTATGGAAAAAAGTAAAAGAAAAAGGAAGAGAAAAAAGAAAGGATAAGAGATGGGAAGAAGGAACCTGGGGGGGGGGAGAGAGAGAGAGAGAGAGAGAGACTGGATTACCTAATGAGTCGTGATGGAAGGAGCGAAAGATTTAATTTCATCTTAGGCAAAACTGAATTTTTTATTTAATCTCGCCATGCCTGTCCTTTCCCACTATAGTTCGTTCACCTTAACTTGGCGGAGATTTTCGTCCTTTTGCATATTATTTCCCGTAGCTTAGTGGCACAGTGAAACAATATGACGGCTCCGCATCTTTTCCATAGCACTTTTTCGTGACTAGCTCCATAGTCTAATGCTAATATCGTTTTATAGCTCAGTGACGGAATAACGCAATACTACGGCTCAGCACCCTTTCCCAAGCACTTCTTCGTGACTAGTGCCGTATTCTTATTCGCGTACTCCAGTGACGGAATAAGTACTGCGGCTCTACATCCATTCCACTGCACTTATTCGTGACTATAGGTGTGTTTTTTTTTTACACCTGTCAGATTCATAACCCTCTTAAAGTTGAGGACCACGAGTAGTCAGACTGAAGGGTTGATTTTGACTAGTAACCAAGGAGACTCATTCCAGCTTCATTCCAGCTACATAACTAAGGCTCTTCGAATTTCACGCATCCACGACTTAATATTCAGGTGTGGGAGTGGCTCAATTTCGCCAGGTGAGAATAACCCAACCGTAGACACCCTTACCCCCGCCCCACGCCACCCTCCCTCATAGACTTTTCCAGTTTCCTTTTTTTTTTTTTACCCTTTCAGCACCGTGACCTTTTTTTAAAGTTTATATTTGGTGTATTCAACACCATCACCTTTTATTTATTTATTTATTTTTAATTTTTGATATTTTCAGACGGTTTTTTCCAGCTGTGGAGAGAGTCTGGTGGGTTAGGGGTTGATGGAGGGATGTCATAAACCCCCTTCGTTTTTAAGAGTTTATCATAAGCTGAATAAAATCGTCTGGGAATTGCAAGAAGAAAAATGGGAAAAAATCTGTCGTTTGGGCTGAAAGAGTTGATATACTCGTATTTTTTTTAATAGGGATAATTGGTAGGGATAATTTTTCGAAGTATAATCGTAATGATTTAGATAAGAGTAAGTATTGGGACTATAATCATAATTTAAATATGAATAATGATTGGTACTATAATCCTAATAATTTAAATAGGAACACTTTATGGAACTAGAGTCCAAATTATTGAAACGGAAATAATGATTGGTACTATAATCCTAATAAGTTAAATAAGAATGATTATTAGATCTATAATCCTAATAATTTAAATACGAATATTGGTACTGTAATCCTAATAATTTTATTAGGAATAACTATTGGAACTATAATATTAATGATTAAAATAAAAAAAAATTTGTCAGCTTTTGTGCAGTGTATATACAGTGTGCTTCGTCCGATGTGCGGATGGTTTGACATGAATAAGTAAGGTTTATAGATATACAGACCACACAGACCCTACCGTCTTGTACAGGTGTTCCCTCATAAATATAAGACAAAGACAGGTATTCTTGTCTGTTAATTAAGCTCACAAACACCTTTTCCTAAACGATTTATTTTCTTCATTACACCTTACTGCCATCTTCTGTTCCATAAATCATTCCAATATCTCCATACTTTACCTAAATAACGTACAAAAGGATAACCAGCCATATCCAAGAATAAATCGCTAAGGAAGAGGTGTTAGGGAGCTTAATTAACGGACGAGAATGCAGATTAAAGACTTGTTCTATATTTATCAAAGTTTCTTAACAAAAGGATATTAACCAACCATATCTAAGAATAAATCGCTTAGGTAGAGGTGTTAGGGGGCTTCCTTACCCAACGAAAATGAGGATTAAGGACTTGTTTTGTAATTATCAAAGTTTTATAAAAGAAAGATTAAAATTCTCCCCCAAACTTCAGACTCATCAATAAATATCCATAGAGAATAATAAGTAGGAGTAGAAACGGCATCTTGAAAAATCATAAGGAGATACAGGGTGCTTCAGGAATGTAGAATATTAAGTAGAAGTAGAAACGGCTTCTTGAGAAATCTGAAGGAAATACAGGGTGCTTCAAGAATGTAGAATATTAAGTAGAAGTGGAAACAGCATCTAGAGAAATCTGAAGGAGATACAGGGGGACTCAAGAACACTAACACGTACTTGGACTAATATTTTTAATGAATAAGAATTAACAGTACAACAAAAATGATAAGAAATGTATGTTCATAATTTTTGATAAGAGACCATTTCCACTTTCTTGATATTAATTTTAGAATTAATATCGTTGCCATTTCAATCCACCTGGAATGATAAGTAAGGTGTTGAAATTATATCGTGATTAATGTTTTTTTTTTTTTTTTAAGCAGTCTGTATTATAGGAATAGTAGAAAGTAGTACTATGACGTTATTAATCTGGAAGTAATAAAAGTAATACTATTGACAATCTCTTTTATGTCAAGTATTGATATGTTCTTGTTTGATATGAAAAATCGGAGGGAAATATTTTAGAAGTTATAGTAAATATTAAAGAAAAAGACGATAATTATCCATTAATAATACTGGTCGTACTACTGGCCATTATACTTCAGGTAATTATTGTTTTTTATTTTGTCAGTATGTTTTTTATGATTTTGGTAGTATTGATTTTCTTCGTTCTTCGGTTTAATACCCGTCCCCGCCCCGGAGGTGCTCGGAGACGGGTATTGTTTGCACTCTGTTTGTCTGATTGTTTGTCTCTCTCTCTCTTAATAACTTGCCGCGAAAGCTACTGGTGCAATTTTGACCAAAAATACAGGGATGATGGGCTATGACCTTCTGATCACCTGATTAAATTTTGGTCAAATTGAGCCAAGGCCCAGGCTGTAGGCCCCAAAAAATATTTTAATTTTTTTTTTTTTTTTTCGTCATAACTCCTTTCATGTTCGTCATATGGACGTGAAAGCAAAACCTAAATGTGCATCTTTCAAATCTTCATCCTGTAATATGCCTCATTACCTACATCAGGGGGGTCACCCCCGAGTTAGCGGTAGGGGGGCCAATGTCAGGTGGGTCGGACCTAAAATTTCAAATGGGCACAAAATCATCAATTTTCACCCGATTTACTGCAAATATGATATTTGACGTCTTTGCCTAGATATCCTGTTATGTTTAGCTTATACGTCAGCACTAAAATGACTGCCGGAGACGGGTTTGGTGTTCCTGGACACCACTTTATGTATTCAATTATGTATGTATATATATATATATATATATATATATATATATATATATATATATTGCATTTTGGTAGTAATTATATTGGTTTTATAATGTATTTTGGTAGTATTTATATGTTTTTTATTGTTTTTGATGATATATGAACCCAAAGCATAGATTCCTAGCCGTCCAACTCTGCCCATCTCCACGCCTCACTGACCACAACACAAACTGTGACCAAAACAAACCACACAACGGTGCCTGTGTGACGTGCTGAACTGTGTGTGTGTGTGTGTGTGTGTGTGTGTGTGTGTGTGTGTGTGTGTGTGTGTGTGTGTGAGAGAGAGAGAGAGAGAGAGAGAGAGAGAGAGAGATTGATGATGAAAATATATGTATCAGAAGAAGGGGGAGTGGGAAGATGAAGGATGACGTGAGAGAGAGAGAGAGAGAGAGAGAGATGTAAAGACTAAGAGTAGTGAAGATGAGAGGGAGATGGAGGCCAAGGAAGATGACGGAAGTTGCTGTTAGGGAGATTGATAAAAATAAAAGAAAGAGGAGCAGTGAGAGGAAGGAGGAAGATATGCCGTAACACTCTCCCTTAAGTGACTTATTTTGAACATTACACTTTAATATCCGCTCTTACTTTCTTGTTACGAAATGTAAATGAAAACGATGTAAACAGCGTACAAGAGTGTGTTAATACTAGGCAAAATAAATCACTTAAGATACGGTGTTACGGGACATAATATGCCGCCATATATATCGTCCTAAATTGTATAGAATATTAAGCAGAAATGAGAGACTGAATACGAGTGAGTTCTCTCTCTCTCTCTCTCTCCAGCAGGAAAAAAATAATCTGGATTAAAAATAGTATATGTTTATTTGTTATTTTAATGTTATTGTTTATCGTAGTCTCCCCTGAAGGGTCATGCCTGTTTAATATTCTCTTGTTAATTGAGTTTTAGGGGAGGGTAAATCGGCTCCATTAGTAAGAGAGAGAGAGAGAGAGAAAGAGAGAGAGATGAGATTTTCAGATTATAAGAACGAGAAAGAAATTATGTTCGTTTTTCTTACCATATTTTGTTTCTTATTGTATCCCCTGTTTCCTTCCCGTTTTCTTCGTCTTTTTTTTTATTCTTCATATTTCTTTACCTCCTTTTCTCATCCTTTTCTTCTTTTTCCTCTCTCCCTTGTTTTCCTCTTTCCTTTCTTCCTGTCTCTTTTCTCTCTTTTGTCCTCTTTTCCCCTGTCTTTCCCTCATCTTTCTCCTTCCCATTTTCTTTACTCCCTTATCAATATTTTCTTTTTCTGGCTTTTTTTTTCTATATTTTTCTTGTTTCTGTTTACTCTTTTCCCTTTGCTTTTTTTTCTTGACTTTCCCTTTTTCCTTATTATTATTTTTCCTTATTTTACCTTGAGTTCCTTCCTTCTCTTCCTCCTCTTTCCTTCCCTCCCATCCTCCTCCGTTCCTTCATTTTCTTTCCTTCCCTTCCTTCCTCTTCTTTCCTTTCCTTCCTTCCTGTTCTCTTCTTCCCTCCTTACCTTTACTTTTCGTCCCTCTCTTCCTATCTTTCCCCTCCTTCCCAACCTCTTCCTTCCGTCCTTCCTCTCCTCTTCCTTCCTTCTCTTCTTCCTCTTCCTTTCTGCCCTCTCTTTTCTTTCCTTCTCCTCTACCTCCGTTTCCTCCCCTCTTTTTCCCTGCTGCTTCTTCTTGCTCTCGTCTTATCTTTTTTTTTTCTCTTCCCTCATTATTTTCCTCTCTTCTCTTTCTCTTCCTTCTTTCTCTGCCTCCTTGTAATTCTTTTTATTTTTTATTTTTTCCCGTATTCTCCCTCTTCTGCGTCTTTTCTTCACTCCTATTTTCCCCCCTCGTCGTCGTCGTCGTCGTCGTCGTCGTCGTCGTCGTCCTCCTCCTCCTCCTCCTCCTCCTCCTCCTCCTCCTCCTCCTCCTCCTCCTCCTCCTCCTCCTCCTCCTCCTCCTCCTCCTCCTCCTCCTCCTCCTCTTTCCTTCCCTTCATTTGCTCTCCAGCCTCTTTATTCTTCATTTACTTCCTTTTCCTTCTTCCTCTTCCCCCATCTTTCCTTCTTTCCCCTCTTCCCTTTCTTTACCTCATCTTCTCTTCCCATCTTCCCATCTCTCCTCCTCCTCCTCCTCCTCCTCCTCCTCCTCCTCTCCCCTTCTTATCTCCTCTCATTCCTCCCTCCTCCCTCCCTTTCTCCTCCCTCCCCCTCCCCCCCATGGCAAGATTAAGCCTACTCGACGTTGCTTAGTGAATGATGAAACCCTCTCTCTCTCTCTCTCTCTCTCTCTCTCTCTCTCTCTCTCTCTCTCTCTCTCTCTCTCTCTCTCACACACACACACACACACACACACACACACACACACACACACACACACACACACACACTAAAATACCGTTTCCCTACAACCTGACACACCAAGAAAATAACCAAGAAAAAACTAGGAAAAATGCAACAGGAAAATATGACTCTTCCTACAGACAATACCTCTGAATTGAAAGCGAAATGCATGCAATCAGACGAGGTGGGGTGCTTGCAAACAGGAGGCGGCTTCTCTTATCGCGAGAGAGAGAGAGAGAGAGAGAGAGAGAGAGAGAGGGGTGAGGGATGGGGGGGTGAAGAATGATGTAGGGAATGACTGAGACGAAAACAGAGGTGGAATGTTTGATACGAGAGAGAGAGAGACAGAGACAGACAGACAGACAGACAGACAGACAGACGGACAGACAGACAGACAGACAGACAGAGCACGGGACTTCATCTCGTACTTGAAGTTGCCTGAACGAAGCAGGAGGGAGGCGATGGCTGGATGTGTGCCTCTCTACTCAATAAGAAACTTTTGGTGTGTGTGTGTGTGTGTGTGTGTGTGTGTGTGTGTGTGTGTGTGTGTGTGTGTGTGTGTCTGTCATTTTCCATATATTATTCTACCCTTATATTATTTTTATTTTTTTATTTATTTATTTTTTTTTTTTTTGGTGTCTAGTTTCAGGGACGGATTTTTGTTGTTGTTCTTTTTTTCATTATTTCAGTTTCTCTTTCTCTACGTCTCATATCCTGTCCGCTCCTCATATTCTTCATCTTTTGCTTTATATTTGGCGATTTTTTTTTTTTTTTTTTTTGGGGGGGGGGAGGGGACGTGTTGTCTCTAGTCTGGGAATGATATTTTGCTGAGTTTTTTTCTTCTCTTTTTTTTCTGTTATTTTGTAGGTATTTTCTCAAGTTTTCATTTTTAATATGTTTATTGTAATTATGTCTGTTTATCAATCTATCTATCTCTGTGTCTGTCAGTCTGTCTGTCAGTGTATATATCCGTCTGTCTGTCTGTCCAGTGCTAGACTTGTTAATCCCGGAAGGGGTGACCATGCAGAGTCTCCACATCGTCCTCTTGTCATTTGTCTGCCCTCCCTGCAACTTATATACCTCTTCACTCCATCCCTCCACCTCACCCTTGGTCGCCCTCTCCTCTTCTCCCTCCCCATCTTACTTACATCCACTCTTCTAGTCAGTCTCTCATTGTCCAGTCTCTCAACATGGCATTTTTTGTTTTAATTACAACTTTCGTCTGGTGTTTTATTGTATAGGTGTTTTTCTGTTAGTTTTTTAAGTATATTGTCTCTTCTATAAATATTCCTAGATATTATTTTTCGATATTTTTTTCTGGCATGTTAATCTGTTCTCTGATTTTGTTTATATTGATATTTTTACTCTCATAATTTTTTTTTTTTTTTTTGCCTCCTTCCAGTTGCCTTAATATTTTATGTACTTTAAACAATATTTTCAAGCATATCAGTATTTTACTATTTTTTCCCATTGTTTTACGGCAATTAAAAAAAAAACTTATTAAAATTTCTCCTCAGACTTTCTTTTATCTGCACTTTCTTGAGCTTCAAAATAGTCTACCTCACTGATATATACTTTTTTTTTTTTTTGCTTTTTCATAATTTTTCATTTTTCTTCCTTTATTTTTTTTTGCTTTTTCATAATTTTTCATTTTTCTTCCTTTATTTTTTTTTGCTATTTCATAATTTTTCATTTTTTCTCGTGTGTGTGTGTGTGTGTTTTTTTTTGCTTTTTCATAATTTTTCATTTTCTTTCTCTTGCTGTCATACCTTCCTTTATTTTGTTTCAGTATTTTCGTTTATGTGTTTTTTTTTTGTAATATTTCCTCCCACTCACAGCATATATTGCATCTTTCTCTCTCTCTCTCTCTCTCTCTCTCTCTCTCTCTCTCTCTCTCTCTCTCTCTCTCTCTTCTGTTTTCTCTTTTCCTCTTTCTCCCCTCCCCTCTCCTCTCATATCAATTTTCCCCTCTTCTCTTCTCTCTCTATATGCTCTCTCCTTCTATCGCTTACGTTTCTAATATTTGCTCTTTTCCCCTCTCTTTCCCCTCCCTCCCTGTCTCCCTTTTCCCCTCTTCCCCCCCCTTCCTCTCTCTCTCTCTCTCAACATTATCTCATTCTTCTCATCCCCACCTTCATTTCACTGTCTTCCACTTTCCTTCCCTTCCTCTCCCCTTTTCCCCATTTATGTCTACATCTCCTCATCCATTAAACTTTTTGCCTTCTTCCCTTCTTCATTCTTCTTTTTCATCTCTTTTTTTTCTTCTTCTTCATCTCATTTTCTTTCTCTGTTTTCCCCTGTTCACTATCTTTTCAGTGTTTTCTCTTTTCCCCCTTTCCTTTATCTTTGTATCCTTCCTCCTTCCTTTCTTTTCAGTCCGTTCTGTCTTCCCTTCCTTTTTCTTCCCTTCCCTTCCCTTCCCTTCCCTTCCTTTTCTCTCCCTGTCTTTCCCCTCCTTACTCTTCCCATCTCATTTTATCTCTTCTTGTCCGTCCTTCCTCTCCCATCCCACTCTCTCCCTTCCCTTCCCTTCTCTTCCCTTCCCTTCCCTTCCCTTCTCTTCCCTTCCCTTCTCTTCCTCCTGTCTTCCCTTGCTCTCTTTACCTCTCCATCTTCTCCCCTCGTCGACTCCCAACCCAATGAATGCCAGGAGTAATAAAGAGATTGTATGCCCACTTTAAGGCAGTCAAAGCTTTCTTCCTTAGTTACCCTCTCTCCTTCTTCTCTTCCTCCGTTTTCTTTGCCCTTCTTTTCTCTTATTCTTCTTTCTCAATTCTACCTTCTTCGCTTTCTTTTATTTTTTTTTTCCAATATATTAAAGGCAGTCCCTCTTTTTTATTTTAATTTTCTTTCTTGTTCTTCTTTGTTTTTCTGCCCTTCTTTTATTCCGTTTTCTTTTTTTAAGGGGGGGGGCTTCCTCCTCCTTTGGCTCTTTTATTTTTATCGTCAGTAATAGATTTTACGCAGTTCTCAAAAATTTCTCTAGTCCATTGGTCTCTTCTTATATTTCTTAACCTTTCCTATCGCATTTCGTCCATTATCTATTTTTCCTTCTTTTCGTCACTTTTACATTCATTTACCCGTTTCTTTTTCGTTCCTTCGCTATTATTTTTTTCTTCCTTTCGCCATTCTTACTTTAATTTCCTCTTCCTGTTTCTTCCTTCCTTTTCTTTTTTGGTCCTGTGTATTTCCTCCTTCCCCGTAGTACTGGTATGAGTGGTATTAGTACTGATATTAGTTGCAAATGTAGGAGAGTCTGAACGTGAACTCAGTGGATTGGAGGCCCTTTTCTTGCAGTCCCCCATCACACACACACACACACACACACACACACACACACACACACACACACACACACACACACACACACACACACACACACAGTCCTGTCCTCGCCGCTTAGTGAAGATGATAGGATTAATGGAGATTTTTTTTTCTCTGTTTTTTCATCGAGGACGATTTTCTGGCCTGAATTAAATCGTCTGTCAATTGCGTTAATAAAATGAATAAAGTTAATGATAAAAGATAAGTTTCAATATGCATGTAGAAAAGTATGTGATCCTTCCTACTCATTGTCGGATTCTCTGTCTGTCTGTCTGTCTGTCTGTCTGTCTGTCTCTCTCTCTCTCTCTCTCTCTCTCCCCCCTCTGATACCCTCCCTGTCCCTCCTAATATCCCTCCCAGTCCCTCTCAGTAGTCCTCCCAGTTCCCCTAGCTCGCCGAATACCTCCCAATATTCCTCCCAGTTCCTCGATCTCTCCCAGTCCCTCCAAATATTCCTCCCAGTTCCTCCACCTCTCCAAATCCCTCAAAATATTCCTGCCAGTTCCTCCATCTCTCCCAGTCCCTCCAAATACTCCTCCCAGTTCCTCCATCTCTCCCAGTCCCTCCAAATACTCCTCCCAGTTCCTCCATCTCTCCCAGTCCCTCCAAATACTCCTCCCAGTTCCTCCACCTCTCCAAATTCCTCAAAATATCCCTCCCAGTTCCTCCATCTCTCCCAGTCCCTCCATCTCTCCCGGTCCCTCCATCTCTCCCAGTCCCTCCAAATACTCCTCCCAATACCCCTCCTGTGTATTGGTTCTTCAGTCCGGGTTTCCTTTCGCCTGAGTGGAACATAATCAAAATCCATCAGTTCTTGGCCAAATGGGAAGCAGTGGAGGAAAGAGGGAGGGAGGGAGAGAAGGAGGGAGGGAAGGAGGGAAGGAAGGAGGGAGGGAGGGAGGCAGGGAAAGAGAAGCGAGGGACGAAAAGAGGAGAGAATGGGAGAGGAGAGAGGGTGGGGGGAAGAAGGCAGAGGGTTTGTAGGAGAGAGAGAGAGAGAGAGAGAGAGAGAGAGAGTACAATGAATGCAATGAGGTAGATGAAGACAAGTAGCAACAAAAATAACTGTAATATTCCCGGTTAGAGAGAGAGAGAAAGAGAGAGAGAGAGAGAGAGAGGTTAATAACAATAGCCTGTATGTAATGAATGGAGAGAGAGAACAAAGGGAACCGAAGAGAAAGATCAGGGGAAGGGAGAAGAAAGGAAGGGAGGAAGGAGGGAGGAAGAAGGAAGGAAGTGATGGAAGGGAGAGGGAGAGATCGAGAGGGTTGCGGTAAATGAAAGAGGGAAGGAGAGAGAAAAGAAGGAAAGAGAGAGGTGGGGGAGGAAGGAGAGAGGAAGAAGGAAGGAAGTGATGGAGGGGAGAGGGAGAGGTGGAGAGGTTGCGATAAACGGAAGAGGAAGGAAAGGAAGTAGGGTAAGGATAATAAAGGAAGGAAAGAAGGAAGGAACAGAGAAGTAAAGGAGGAAATGGGTGAGAAAGGAAGGAAGGGAGGGAAAGAAGTAAGGGAAGAGAAAAGAAGGAAGGAAGCAGAGGGAAGGAAGGAAAGATATAAGGAGAGAGAGCGAGAGGGAAGGAAGGAAGGAAAGACAGGAGAAAAACGAGGGAAAAGTGGGACAGGAAAAGAAAGAATCAGGGGAATTAGAGACTACAGGGAAAAAATGAAGGAAGGAGGGAAGGAAAGAAATGTGGAGGGAGGGGCGCAGGAAAGGAGAGAAGGAGGAGGAGGAAAGATTTACAGAGAGAGAGAGGGAGAGAGAGAGAAATACGAAGTTCTGAAGATGAAACAGGAATAAGGAAGGAGGAAAATGAATAACAGGGAGTAAGAAATGAAGGACAGTAGAGAAGGAGGGAGATGGGAAGGAGGAAAAGTAGGGAGGGAAACGTGGTAGAGATAGAGAGGTTAGAGCGAGGGGTAGGTAAGTAAGAAAAGAGAGAGAAAATAAGATGAAAAAAGAAAGGAGGAAGAAGGAAAGATATAAGGAAATCAGGAAATAAAAAAAGATTGGAGGAAGGAAAGGAGAAGGAAGGAAGGAGGAAGGAAGATAGAGAGAATGGAGGAGGGAAAAGGAGAAGGAGGGAAGAGAGGGAGAATGGAGGAGGGAAAAGGAGAAGGAGGGAAGAAAGGAGGAAGAAGGAAGAAAGAAGACTAAATACTACAATGTAAACAAAGGAAGAAGGAACGAAGGAGGGAGAAAGGAAGGAAGTTGATGAGACTGAAGGAAAGAGATAGATGAAGGAAGTATGAATGTTCAGGAAGGATGGAGGGGAGGAAGAAGGAAGGAGGACAGTAAGAAGGAAGGAGAGAGGATGGGGAGCATTGAGGAGAATATATGGCTTCTCCACCTTTGTTTGTCTGTATGCTCTCTCTCTCTCTCTCTCTCTCTCTCTGTATGTGTTTGTGTGTGTGTGTGTGTGTGTGTTTACTCTTTCTTGTTCATGTTTTATTGTTCATTTTTTATGTGTTTTGTTCAAGCGCTTTTTTTTTATTTCCATTCTTTATTTTTATTTTTTGTTTTTATTCCTTTTAGAAATAATTGTTTTATCTTTACTGCTTTATTTTCTTTTTTTTCTTTTATGTTTTGTTCCTGTGTATTTCTTTTTCTTTCTTTTTCATGCATCGTTCACCTCTACCCCCATTTTTGTCTTTTTGCTCTCTCTCTCTCTCTCTCTCTCTCTCTCTCTCTCTCTCTCTCTCTCTCTCTCTCTCTCTCTCTCTCTCCACTTTCCCCATTTTCCCTTTTTTTTCATTTTCTTTTCCCTCCTACATTTTTTTCTTTACTGTTTCCATTTTCTTTCTCATTGTCTTCACCTCCTTTCTTCCTCCCTCTGTCACCTCTCCTTTTTATTTCATTTTTACTGCCATTCCGCTCCATTTCTCTCTCTCTCTCTCTCTCTCTCTCTCCGTTTATTCACTTTATTTACACTTCCGATGACATATTGGTTCGCTAGATGTGTGTGTGTGTGTGTGTGTGTGTGTGTGTGTGTGTGTGAAAAGTTTAATTAAAATCATTTCTATCTTTTTTTAAATCAAATTTGAGTAGGTGGGGTCAGTCAGAGGGTTTTTTTTTTTTTTTTTTTTTTTTTTTTTTTAAGAGAATTAGGTCAAAAGTCACCTCTACACAGCAAGTCAATTTAAATTTTGAAAAGATTTAATTCAGAGTTTTTAGACTGGATGAAACTAAGATCAAGGTAGTGATTAGATTTTGAAAGCAGTCAGAGGTCAAGGCCACAGGGAAAGGTCATCAGGGTCATTAGGTCCTTTGTATTACTCAAGCAGTTTTTATTTTATCCATACTTTGTGGGCGAATTGAAGGTCAGTGAGGATTTTTTTTTTCTTTTTTTTGTAGAATTTTGGGTCAGAGGTCAAGGTCACAAGGAAAAGGTCGGTTCGAGCACTTTTCTTTATGCGATTTAGTCCTGACTTGGTGGAAATTTTGAGCGTCTTGGAAGGATAAGACAATTCGGATTTGGGAGGAATCAGTTGAAGGTTAAGGCCCCGACTCAAAAAGTAATAATAATAATAATAATAATAATAATAGTAATAATATCCTCTTAGACCTGTTGTAGGGGGGGGGTGTTAGACTTTCTCAATGTTCCTTGTTACAATTGTTTTTTTTTCTTTTTTTCACTAACTTTCAACAATATATATTTTTTCTTTTTCTCACAGTCCCTCTTTATGTATCTTATATTTTTATCTTTTTTCCCCACCCTTCCTCTCATTAACAATTTTTTTCTCTCTCATTTTTTCTCTTTTTCCCACCCTCTCTCTCTCTCTTTAAATTTTCCTCCTCTCTTTCCCATCCTCCTTCTCTTTAACGTTATTTTTTCCTGTTTTCCACCCTCTCTCTCTCTTTTTTTTTTTTTTTTTTTTTTTTTTTTTTTTGCCCCCCTTACTTTCTTTAACAACATATTTTTTCTGTCTTTCCCATACTCCCTCTCTTTTACAGTATTTTTCTCTTTTCCTGTCCTTCCCTCTCTGTTTTTTTTCTCTTTCTCACCCTCTCTTCCTCTTTAACTATTTTTTCTCTCATTCCCACTCTTCCTCTCTTTCAACCTTTTTTTTCTCTTTCCCTCCCTCCCTCTCGTTCATAGTTTTCTCTCTTCTTCCCATCCTCCATTTCTCGCATTTTTTCCCTCCAGTTATTTTCACCTCTGTCACCTCTCTTTTTTAACACTCTCTTTAAACAGGAGATTTCTCTTTTTCCCTGCCCTCTTTTTTTCTCTCTTTCTTCTACACTCCCTGTCTTCAACTTTTTTTTTCCTTTCCCACCCTTCCCTGTTTAACGATATTGCTTTCTTTCCCCTCCTACTATTTTCACCTCTCCCTGTCACCTCTTCTCTCTCACTCTCTTTAACAATATTTTCTCTGTCTTTCCCTTCCTCCCTCCCTCTCTTTCTTTCTCTGTCACCTCTTTTTTCTCTCACTTTTTAACAGTATTTTTTTCTCTCTCTCCCTTCCTCCCTTTCTCTCTCTCAATTTTTTCCACTCCTATTATTTCCACCTCTCCCTGTCACCTCTCTCCTCTTTGGTCGTCTCTCGTTTTAGTTCAGATTTGCACCGACTTTTATTCCCCGCTCTCTCCATTCGCTCCATTCTCTTCCACCTCTCTCTCCCATATCTCCTCCCTCCCTCCCTCTCTCTCACTTTCACATATTTTCTTTACTGTTTGATATGTGTTGATGGCTCCTGCTCTCTCGCCCTTTTGATCTCTTTCTTTGGGTAAAATTCTGAATCATTTTTTTTTCGTATTTTTCTCCTCAGGTTTTTAAAAAGAAATTAATAAGAAATACGACTAGATGGGATTTACAATCGTCACATCTTTACTTAACCTTACTGTACTCCCTTCACCTCATCTTGGCACAGATTTTCGTCTCTTTGCAGCTTGTTTCGTATGTAGTGTTTTTCATCCACACCATCCATACATAACCTTTTTCTCATCCACACCAAGGCATATATAACGTTCATCCATCCACATACATACATACATTCATACAGTACATACATACATACATACATTCATACAGTACATACATACATACATACATACATACATACATATACACACAGGCCTGCAAGGATTCGAAACTCCTTGGGGTAAAGATTGGTCGGCCTGCTATTATTATAATTATTATTATTATTATTACAGAACGCTTATCCACGCTCACCAAACACACATAAACATTTTCCATAATCCCCACCATGCTCTCCCTACCACAATCCTTCTTACGGATCCGTGAAAGGCCATGCATATCCTTCCATCCTTCCTGCCATCCTTTCCCCCATCCTCTCTCCACTAACTATCTTC
>NC_136969.1:29486648-29506648 GCF_032717465.1 Coenobita brevimanus | reverse complement strand
AAACGTTTTCTGTTGTAATTGATGACCATTTTCTTTCATCTTTTTTTTTGTTTTGAATTTTTGCAAACGTAGTCTTTTTTTTGGGGGGGGGGGGGACGTGAGGGATGAATATTATTAGACCGAGTGGCACAAATTGGTGTTCAATCTTTTTTTCATTTTTTTTTACATTTTTCTCATTTTTTCGAGCTTGGGCGATTTCATATTTCGTTTTACCCGCTGCCATTCTCTCTCTCTCTCTCTCTCTCTCTCTGCTCTGGGAGGGGTGACTATTATTAAATCAATTAACAGCTTCCTTTATATACGCATATTTATTGTGTTAGTTGTTTTCTCTTCCCTTTCTTTTTTTTTATTAGAGTTTGACCTATATTTATTAATTTCGTTTATTTATTTATTTATTTATTTGCTGTGGATGGGAGTGATTTGACCAAGTAGTGAAAAATATTGTGTAGGAATATTTGAAATAATGATTTTTTTGCATTTTTGTACTTCAGTGATTTTTTTTCTTCATCAGAATTGTTGTTAGACTGAATAGCATTAATAGGTGTTCAGGCAGAGATTTTATTTATTTATTTATTCATTTATTTGCCTCTATATTTTTGCGTCCGCCTCATTTCAATTATCATTTTTTTTTTCTTTTTAGCCTTTCCTCTGCTAGCAATGCCTCTCTCTCCCCCTTTTTTTTTTTTTTTTTTTTTTTGGGGTACAGTGATTTTCTGACCCAGTGGAAATGACTGACCTCGATTTTTTTCTTTCTTTTTTGGGAGTGGGGGTTATTTGCTCTTTTTTTTTATTTATTTATTTTTTTGCAAGTGTGCCCCAGTTTTTTGTCTTTTTTCCTCTTCTTCTTAGCTGATGTGTACCGTATTGTATTTAGTGTAGTTGATTTTGGGGCATGCAGTTTTTTTTCTTTTAATCTAGGTCCTTTTTTAGTATATTTATTTGTATTGCCTTTATTATTATTATTATTATTATTATTATTATTATTATTACTGGTGTTAATTTATTTTTATATTTATTTATTTTGCAAATGTGGCCCACTTTTTCGGTGTGGGGATTTTTCTGGCGAGTGGAATTGATTTTTGTATAGAGTTTTTCAGAATAATTTTGTTTTCTATTCTTCGTTTCTGGGTCCATCTCTCTCTCTCTCCCTCTCTCTCTCTCTCTCTCTAACATTCTGTGTGTGTGTGTATGTGTGTGTGTGTGTGTGTGTGTGTGTGTGTGTGTGTGTGTGTGTGTGTGTGTGTGGCCATTAGAAGTTTGATGTTAATGGTTATATAGGGGAGAGTTTTTAATATTGAAAATTAATGGTAATGGGTTAATTGCTCAGTTATTTTTTATTTTTAGTGTACTTTCATTTATTTTTTATGGATAATTTCAGCTTCATTTGCAAAAGTGAAAAATTTACTTATGATGGTGATGGTGATGTGTAAGAGGAGGAGGATGGTGATGGTGATTACTCTTATTTATTATTATTATTATTATTATTATTATTATTATTATTATTGTGTTTTTATTTATGAACAGAATCAATCCTCTTAGTATAGAAAGTTGCCTAAGATGAAGGATGATGATGATGATAATGAACCAAATGAGGATTATGGTGATGATGATGAAGGTGACAGTGATGATGATGATGATGATAGTGAAGCTAATGATGATGGTGATGACAGTGATGATGATGGTGATGATCTTTTTTTATATTTTGCATTTCTTTTTATATAACCTTCGTGTTAATTCAGTTTCCTTGTGACTCCCTTCCCTCCCTTCCTTCCTCATTCTATTCTCCTTCCATTTTGTTTTACCTTCCCCTTCGTAATTGTTTCTCTCCCCTTTTGGACGGTCTGAGAGAGAGAGAGAGAGAGAGAGAGAGAGAGAGACACACACGCACACACACACACACACACACACACACACACACACACACACACACACAGGAAGAGGAAGAGGAAAGATGAAAAAATTCGCATAATCTCTCTCTCTCTCTCTCTCTCTCTCTCTCTCTCTCTCTCTCTCTCTCTCTCTCATTTCAACAGTCCTTATCAATTACCCTAGATTACAGGCAAGCAATAATGACCCCTATTCCTTAATTACACAGGCTGCCTTTGCCCTAATCATGCAGGCTCAGATTATAGAGGCGGTGAGGATAGGATGGATAGATAGACAGATAGATGAGTAGGTTGAAAATGATAGATACATGGATAGATAGAATTAATTTTGATAGAAGGATAGGGATAGAGAGGTGAGAGGCTGATAGAAAAATGGATAGATAGAATGTATTTTTGATAGATAAGTAGATAAAAGGTTGGAGATAGATGGCTAAACGAGTGATAGATAAATGGATAGATAAATTTTGATAGATATTTTGGTAGAAGAGATTTCCCCCCCCATTTTCTTTTTGCCTTTTTTCTCACCTCTCATTAAGCAAAATTTTCAAACGTAAGTCATCTAATTTTTTTTTTGGGGGGGGGTAAAAATATCCACAAGGCTTTACATCACTTTTCGATCTTTGTCCTGAAATATGTCTATCTGTCTGTCTATCTATGTATCTATCTATCTGTCTGTCTATCTGTCTATCTATGTCTGTGTCTGTCTGTCTGTCTATAAGTTTGTATGTATTTGTTTTTGTGTATTTGTCTGTCTCGCCAGCTGCCTATTTCTGTCTGTCTATCTGTCTTTTCATATCTATCTATCCGTCCATCTATCTATCCATCTGTGTCTGTCTTTGATCTCTATCTATCTGTCCATCCATTTATCTATCTGTGTCTATCTATTTGTCTACGTATCTCAGTTTATCTCCATATTTATCTGTGCCTATCTGTCTATCTCTTTGTATCTATCAGTATCTGTCTCTATCTATCTACCGTATATATCTATCTGTCTCTATCTATCCGTTCTCTATCCCTCCCTCCATCACGTCCCCCCAGAAGCCATTTTAATCTTTTTCTATCTATCTCTTTGTCTATCAGTATGTATCTTATCAATCTATCTATCTGTCTGCCTACCTATCTGTCTATCAGTCTATCTATCTGTCTATCCATCTATCCATCCTCCATCCCTCCACGTCCCTATCCTCCATAAGCCAGGTAGTTACGGTACTCAAAGGATTATCGCTAACAAGGTGAGAAGCCCTTACCTGCCTAGACCCCGCCAGGTGTGTTGTAGAGCCGACCTAGAGCCACGGATTAGGGGATGGATGGATAGATAGAGCGATAAATAGGGTAATTGGTGAGCATACTGAGAGATACTGTAGGTAGATGGGGCGGTGGACTGGTTGGTTTTGGGTGGATTGTGTGTGTGTGTGTGTGTGTGTGTGTGTGTGTGTGTGTGTGTGTGAGAGAGAGTTACTTGCCTGATACTTCTCTCCCTCCATACTTTCCTGTCCCCCTCCCTCCCTCCCTCCGTTCCTCCTTTCTTTCCTTCCTTCCCACCCTTCTTCCTTCCTTCGTCCCTCCTCACTCTCCTCTTCTCCCTCCTTCCTTCCCTGAATCTCCTCCTTCCTCTCTCCCTTCCTCCCTGTCTCCTTCAATCTTCCTCCTCACTCTCCTTCTCGTCCTCAGTCCTTCCTTCACCTTGTCTCTCCGTCTCCTTCCTTCCTTCTCTCATTCTAAGCCTCTCGTTCCTCCCTCCATCTCTCCACTCTCCTCATCTCCCTCTTTCCTTCAGTCGTTTTGTCTCCTTCCTTCCTTGCTCCATCATTTTCCTCTTCTCCCTTCCCACTTCACACTCCTTCCATCCCTGTCCCTCTGTATTGTATAACTTCTTCATGTGTTCTCTCTGTTCTCTCCCGCCTCCCTATCCCTCTCTTCCTTCCTTCACTCCTTCGCACTGTACCTTCAATCTCCTCTTCTCTCCTCCGTCCTTCCCTTCCTTCATCACTCTTTATCCTTCTCATCCTCCCCAACTGCGTGTGTT
This sequence comes from Coenobita brevimanus, assembly GCF_032717465.1. Taxonomy (NCBI): domain Eukaryota; kingdom Metazoa; phylum Arthropoda; class Malacostraca; order Decapoda; family Coenobitidae; genus Coenobita; species Coenobita brevimanus. The sequence goes on along the minus strand of NC_136969.1, from coordinate 29,502,736 downwards.
CCTCTCCCTCTTTCCTCTCTCATTCTTTCACTCCCCTTCTTCCTTCACACCCTCCTTCCTTTCCTCCTTCTTCCTTCCTTCCTTCCCTCCCTCCCTCCCTCCCTCCCTCCCTCCCTCCCTCCCTCCCTCCTTCCTTCCTTCCTTCCTTCCTTCCTTCCTTCCCTTCTATCCCTCCTTTCCTTGCTTTCCTGTCTCCCAACTCTTTCTTCCTTCCTTCCTTACCTCCTCCCTTCGTTCCTGTCCTTCCTCTTTCCTTCCTCTCCTCCTTCACCCTTCCCTTTCATTCACGTCCAGTCGCCAGCTAAAAATTCTTCACTCCCATTTTATCATTGTCATTGTAGGAGCAGTTTAGGTAAATGGCGTTCTCCTTAACTTCGCTTCCTCCATACAAAGCCTTCATAACGCACCCTCTTCTCAAGTAGCGCAAAAAAAAAGCTAAGAATGCACCTTTTTAAGTAGCGCAAGAAAAGAGCCAAGATATAATGCACCGTCTTAAGTAGCGCAAGAAAAGAGCCAAGATATAACGCACTGTCTTAAGTAGCGCAAGAAAAGAGCTAAGATATAACGCACCGTCTTAAGTAGCGTAAGAAAAGAGCTAAAATATAACGCACCTTTTTAAGTAGCGCAAGAAAAGAGCTGAAATATAACGCACCTTTTTAAGTAGCGTAAGAAAAAAGCTGAAATATAACGCACCTTTTTAAGTTGCGTAAGAAAAGAGCTAAAATATAACGCACCTTTTTAAGTAGCATAAGAAAAAAGCTGAAATATAACGCACCGTCTTAAGTAGCGCAAGAAAAGAGCTAAGATGCTAGAAAAAATTTACTTTATAAAATATTCTTGGAAATGTTTTTGCTTATGTATAAAAATTTAGGGAAAATGCATTGGTCATGCGTAAAAATGTTGGACATACATATAATCGTACTAATGCATTAAAAAAGAACAAAAAAAGGAGAGCATTGTTCTTGAAAAAAAAAATTAATAAATAAATAGGTCTAACTTATTCCATTTTCTTGGCGTCTTTTGAAAATGGCAGAAAGGAGAAAATGCATTGTTAGTGTATATATAGATTATCGAAACAGAGACTTGAAAGAGAGAGAGAAAATAAAAACAAAATGATGCCAAAATAGTCCTTAAATTTTAGGAAAATAATTTGCTTTTACTGAATGGTAAGACTTTAAAACCTAACAGAGAAGAGAAAAAGGAAGAGGTCTTAAAAATGTGAAATTATCTTAGAACTGCCTTTTTTGTTTCATCCTTTAAAATGTGTAAAATTTATTGAGAATTTATTTTTATTTATGAGGCACCGATTTGTTTTTAATTCTTTAAAATGTGTAAAAAATCTTGGGAATTTATTTTTTTTATGAAGGACCTATTTTTCTTCTTTAAAAATGTGTAAAATATTTTGAGAGCATATTTATTTTTTTTTTATTTTTGAAACCGATTTCTTTCTTTAAAAAAATGTGTAAAATGTTTTGGGAATATATATATTTTTTAATTTATGAAGCACCGATCTTAAGCCAAATAGAGAGAAGAAAGATTAATATTAAAATAATTCAGGGAAGTTTTTATATATACATCAGTGTCCAAATTATACAGATTTATACAGATTGCGTCAGGTACTGTGTTCAGACGTCAGAACTGCATGATGATGATGATGATAATGATATGATGATGATGATGATGGTGATGATGATTATTATTATTGTCAATCGAACTGCATGAAATAATCTGCAAAAGTACGAAAATCTAGGCCAGGTTAGAGTAAAAACACTACAGCTTCCTCTTCTGTAACTTATATTTCTCGAGTAGCAACAAGAACCAAAAAAGAGAAAAAGAAAAAATAATACTGATATTCTCTAGGATAACTTGAAAAAGTGTTAAGAAAAATGTATTAAAATCGTGTTGGAGGACGTTCAGAAATTAATAAAATATTTTGATAAGCTTGTGAAATATTCTTGGGAAAAATCAGAAAAATAAGAGAGTAAGACAAGGGAACGGGTGTCGAAAAAAAAAATATATAAAGAAAAATAAAGAAACTTATACTGTTTAATATGTGAATGTAATTTTTTTTTTCTGTATTTTGAAGATGATTATAAAAAAGATGAATGGTAGTAATTGATGAAAAATGAATAATGCTGGTTTGACATTTTTAGGACTGTACTTCACACACACACACACACACACACACACACACACACACACACACACACACACACACACACACACACACACACACACACACACCTGCAAATCTCTAGAGGTACGCAAAAATAATATCGATATTACACCTGAATTCTTTTTTGCCCATTTTTTCATGAATATTATTTGCATTTTTTTAGGATCCAGGAAATGCTTTAAAATACTGATTGTTTTTTCTGTCTTCAGTACTGTGTGTGTGTGTGTGTGTGTGTGTGTGTGTGTGTGTGTGTGTATCTTTAGTCCTATGCCGTCAGTTTCAGTTTCGATAATAAAAATACCTCGTTAGGAGTATGATGATAAAAAATAATAAACGAATCACTTGTAAATTATTGTAAATATGTCAGCGAATAATAATAACTTGCACTGCACATGGCTTTTTTCATATAGATAGATTAATAGATAGATAGACAGATAGATTGGTAGGTAGATAGATAAATATAAATCTATAGTGCATAAAAAATGTTTCTCAAAATATGTGGAAGTAAAATAAACTAAGAAACTCGGTCCCTTCTTTCTCCCCTCAAGTCGTACTCCAATTTAATTACCCGAGGACAAGATTACCCCGCCATAAAGGCTATAATTGGACCTCTAATGGATTAATATCAACCTTACCTTCTGCCGCAACACTCAGGCGTCTTCCAAGTAACACTCGAACGTCTTCCAAGTAACACTCAAGGCGTTTTCCAAGGAGTAGCTCTTGATCACCAACCCTCGACTTGCACTTGAAGGGGGAGGAGGAGCTCAAGTGGTTGTTAGTGAGTAGGGACAAGAGACGCGAATATCAGGTTGTCTTGGCTTAGGTGTTGGTTTCTTGAAGATGTTGATAAGATGACGATTATTTTATGCTTGATGTTGATGACGATATTTTTTTTTATGCTAGATATTTGAGGAAGAAGAGTCGTCACTGAGCTTGGACACGATACGAAGAGTCAGGCGTGGATTTGACACTGGGATTTACTGGGATTTTCTGGGATTTAGCTGTATATAAAGGTGTGTCGTGGGAGTCGTTACTGAACAGGGACAAAAGACGCTGATACAAGTCTTTGTCTTGGATTGGGAAGAAAATGTTGTCTTGGTTTTGATTTTTTTTTTTTTTTTTGGGGGCCGATTTAATGAGATTTATGGATTTCAGGGTAGATAATGGAGGGTCGTGGGAGGGGTCGTTACTGAGGAGGGACAAGAGACGTAAAAACCAGTCGTGGTGTGAAAGGAGGAAAATATCATGTTAATTTTGAAGATGGGATTTTTAAGGGATTTTTAAGGATCAGTAGGATTTAGGGATACTGTAGAATATAAGGGAGGATGGTTGTATGTCAAGGGAAGAGGGGTCGTTGATGAGTAGGGACGAGAGGCAAATATTAATGTTTTTCTCTCTTTTTATGATATGCCAGGACTAAAGACTTCAAGGTTACGTATAAGGACAGGTAGGGATGGGGTTGTTAATAAATTGGGACAAGAACACCTGGAGATTATTTATTTATTTACTTTTATTTTTGGCGAATTTACCGGTCATAAAATGTGGCTTCCTTCATAGTCTTTTTTTTTTTTTTTTTTTTCCAGTGGTTTTTGTGTGATAAATTTTCTGGTTTTTAATTTTTTTGTGTCAGTTCTGTAGTTTTCTTCTTCAACCCGAGATTTTCCTTCTTTACTTTTTTGTCAGTTTTCATAGTTTTTTCGACTAAGAATTGTCCGTTTATTATTTTTTTTCTCAGTTTTTGACTATTCATTTTCAACACCAAATTTTCCGATTTTTGTCACTTTTTTGTCAGTGTTCTATATATTTATTTTCATCTACTGCTTTGTCCATTAGCGTTTTTTCTGATAGGGTGTACGGATTTTTTCTTTAGCCTCTCCTTTTCTTTTCTTTTTTTCTTTTTCCTTTTTTTTTTTCTCCTATTTTATTCGCCCAGATAATTGTTGTATATTGTGTTTATTTTTTACCCTTTTCTCCATTATAGATATGATTTTTTTTTTTTCCCCTGTTTTTTTTTTCACTCACTTTATTGTCCTTAAATTTTTTTAACCATTCGAAAATATTTGAAATTCTGATTATTTGATGCTCGTATTTTTTCCTATGGTTATTTAGATGAGCGAAGAAATAATGATAAGTGATAGAAAATAAAGATAAATGAGAATACAGATGAGCGAAAATAAAGATAAATAAGAGAAAATAAAGATACATGAGCAAAAATAAAGACGTGTGAGAGAAAATAAAGATAAATGAGGAAAAATAAAGATGTCTGAACGAAAGTAAAGACGACTGAGCGAAAATAAAGACGATTGAGTGATACCTTAACCCAATACCTGTTAATATTTCCCACGAGTCAGTAATTATTCGTTGTTTCCCAGAATAGTTTGGCCAAGTGCGTCTGGAAAATATAATAGACATTTTCACCATGGATAATATTCTAGTCGGCCATTATTATTATTATTATTATTATTATGATTTATTTATTTACTCTTTGGCATATGCAGACGATGTTATTCAGCTCAGGAAGGGTTTAAATATTCTTGTAACTTATCTCTTCGCTGCAACGTGAGTGCCAGCGAGGGATGCCTTCACGTGGTGGCATTGATAGGACGGGACGGTGGAGTGCTAGGCTATGCAAACGTCCCTCAGTCCCCTCCCTATCCCATGTAAGAAGGATGGAGGATTATGGAAAAAGGGTAACTTCAGCCTGCAATGCACCGGGTTCACATGTAGATGAGTTAGGGGTATCAGCTACTACTACTACTACTACTACCACCACCACCACCACCAATAATAATAATAATAATAATGATGATGATGATGATAATGCAAGACGCCTTACCAAAATTGAATAAAATCATATAAGGTTAACAAGAAAAAAGAAAACGGGTCACCGGATTTTAAGGGGTCACTTTAAAAAATCTGGCATATTTTCTAAGTCTGTTTCTGTGATATATATAAGTCGAGAAAAAATTTCAGAGGCGAGCTTTTGAAAGTTTTGGGTCTAATTCTTTGATTACGCTCCCCCCCCCCCCCGCTTTTTTCTTGAGTTAAGTTCTGGAGTACTCTAATCAAAATGTGTGTGTGTGTGTGTGTGTGTGTGTGTGTGTGTGTGTGTGTGTGTAGAGATGAAGTCCAGAAATAGAACAAAAATGGTTTCCTAAATTATGCTACAAGAGGAATGATAAGAGAAAGAAAACAAGTAGAAACAAAGACAAGAAAGGAGGGGGACAAGAAGGAAAAGAAAGAGGAAGGGAGGAGCAGCAGGAGGAGAGAGAGAAGGAAGGGAGGGAGGAAAAGAGGGAGGTAAAACAACACGAAAGACACAGACACAGTAGCCCTTTCAGGCCGTGGACGTCACATTTTTTCCTTTTGCCAGACGATTTTATTCAGCTTAGGAAAACTCCCTGGCTGTGAAGGGGTTGATGAAGGATGTATCTAGCCCCCCTGTTCGATAGGTCTCCCTTAAGGTGGGTTAAATCGTCTTTTGGCTTGAAGAATAAGATAAAAAATAAAGTGGTTACGTGATGGAAAAGGTGAAGAAGAAAATAAAGCGAGGAGGAGGAGGAGGAAGAAGAAGAAGAAGAGGAGGAGGAGGAGGAGGAGGAGGAGGAGGAGGAGGAGGAGGAGAAAATAAACCGAAGAAGAAAGATAAAAAAAAAACACCTCAAAACAGAAAAAAAATAATAAAAAAGAAAACTTAAACCATTTAAAACAAGAAGAAAACAGAAACAAATTAAGAAGAGGAAAGAGTTGCAAAACAAAGGAAGAAATTAAAAAAAAAAAACTAAAATAAAAACAGTGAGAAAAAAAGAAACATTAAGAAAGAGAAAGATTAAGACGTTGATCCCTGTGTCTCCTTCAGGTGTGTTGTTTGTAAATTAAGCATAAACACACCTGGCGAGAATAGGGCCATGAAAAATAGTAAGATGGTAAATACAGCTGAGAGGAGGAGGAGGAGGAGGAAGAGGAAGGGAAAAAGGAGGTGGAAGAAAAGAGGAAAGAAAGTTAGGAGGAGGAGGAGGAAGGGAAAGAGGAAGTGGAAGAAAAGAGGAAAGAAAGTTAGGAGGAGGAGGAGGAGGAGGAGGAGGACGAAGGGAAAGAGGAGGTAGAACAAAAGAGGAAAGAAAGTTAGGAGGAGGAAGAGGAGGAGGAGATGGAAGAATAGAGGAAAGAAAATTAGTAGTAGTGGTAGTAGTAGTAATAGTAGTAGTTTGTTGTTGCTGTGTTGTTGTAGGAGGAGAAGGATTAGAAAGAAAAATAGAAGAGGAGGAGGAGGAGGAAGAAGAAGAAATTAGTATCAGAAGGAGGAGGAGGATTGAACGAGTACAGGAAGAAGATACATTTAGAAGGAGGAAGAGGGTAAAATAAGGAATAGAATAAGAAAAAGGCACACCTCAAGAAAGGTAGAGATTAATACAAGAATCTTAATGTCTTCTTCAGGTGTGTTGTTTTTAAATTTAGCATAAGTACCCGGGATGGGAATAGATGAAGGAAAAATAGTCAGATTGTAAATAAGCATGAGAGGAGGATTACAGGGAGGGAGGGAGAGAGATATTAAGAGGAGGAAGGAGAGAAGAAGTTGGGAGGAGAAGGAGATGATGGGGAGGGGAAGGTGAATAGGGCTGTTGGGGGGAAGGAACTGGTATACGAAGAGTAGCGGTAAAGGGAGGAAGAAGAAGAGGAAGAGGAGGAGGAGGCGGTGGCGAAAAAGAAGAAGAGAAGAAGAAGAAGAAAGAAAGAAAAATGAGAAAAAGAGGAAGAGAAATTGAGAAGAAGAAGAGTAGAAGGAGGAGGAGGAGGAGGAGGAGGAAGAAGAAGATGAAGAACAAGAAGAAGAACAAGAAGAGGACGAAGAACAGTAAGAGGGAGAAGAAGAACGAAAGCAGAGAAAAAGAAAAGAGAAGAAGAAGGAGAACAAGAGAGTAGAAGGAGGAGGAGGAGGAAGGCTAATCAAGAATAAAAAGGAGAGAAAAATAAATAAGGGGAAGTAAAGATAAAGAGTAAGAGGAAAAGAAGAGAAAATTAGGAGGCAAGGAGAGTTAAGTTCGCTTGGTGAGGAAACTTAAGGCATGCTACTTAGAAGAAGACGAAGAAGAAGATGAAGAAGAAGAAGATGATGATGATGAGGAGGAGGAAAAAGAAGAAGAAGAAGATGAGGAGGAGGAGGAGGAAGAAGAAGAAGAAGAAGAGATGGAGGAGGAGGAGGAGGCGGAAATTAAAGGTGGAAAGAAGGAATAAACGGAAATGAAAAACAAGGAAAGAGGAAACAGGAGAGTAACTGAAGAAAGACTGAGAGGAAAAAGAAGAGGAGGAAGAGGAAATTATCGTGTGGTAACTAGGAAAGAGGAGAACTCTGATAAATAAGGAAGAGGATGCAGAGAGAGAGAGAGAGAGAGAGAGAGAGAAGGAAACAGAAGAGAGAGAGAGAGAGAGAGCAACGTGCAATAGATGGAATAAATCGCTCAGGAAAAGACATTACGGAATATCTGCAGGTAACCACAAATACACCTGCCAGTCCCATACCTGAGGAGAGGAGAGGACTGGAGGTGGGTTGGATAAGTGAGTATGGTAATCTGATCGGTAGGGTTCTGATTGGTGTGTGTGTGTGTGTGTGTGTGTGTGTGTGTGTGTGTGTGAGAGAGAGAGACACACACACACACACACACACACACACACACACACACACACACACACACACACACACACACACACACACACACACACACACACACAAACACGATAGAACATTATTTCTTTACTTATCAGCACAAATAATACACCAGTATTCATGACGAAAATTATCATTCCCTCAAAAAATAAGAAAGAAACAAGGACAAACATCAACTCCATTTTCTAATCAGTGAAAATAATAATAATAATAATAATAATAATAATAATAATAATAATAATACTTACGCAAAAGAAACTCTAGGGTATCTCCAAGCCACGTTTCATTATCTACCAAATCAGAAATGCTCTCGACAAAGAACACATAAAAATAGATAAAAAAGCCTTATCCTTGCTAATTGGATGAACGTCCGAAGATAACAAGATAAAATTTAATTGGGTGGGAGATGGAGACACATCACTTACTTGTTAAATGCTGGATTTTGATATTTTTTTAAATGGAATGTGTGGGTTTTTCGTATCTGGATTTTCTTTCTGTCTGGTTGGCTCTATATATGTATCTTTATGTCTGTCCCTTAACTGTCCGTCTGTCAATTTATCTATCTATTGTTGTGTACTTTATCTGGGCATTTATTTATCTCTGTTTCTACGTCTTTCAGTCTGTCTATCTATGTCTACTTAGCTATCTGTCTTTGTATATGTTTGTATGAATGTATGTATGTGTCTTTCCATCAATGTATAGTTATTAGTATCTGTCAAGCCTGTTTATCTTTCCATCTAGCAAAGTAATTACATATGTATAGTATATATGTACATCAACCTGTCATTATTCATATCTCTGGTCATCTCTCATTAGACAGAAAAGGGAAAGAGAAATGCACATGACTAAGCTTTCATCCCCTTTTTAACACAGCAGTCCAAGGTGTATATTTTCCTGAACGTTGATACATGAGCGACTTAAGTAGGTGAGGCAAGGTAGTGAGAATGATTTGTCTGTGGGATGAAGTTGAGAATATCGATAAAATAAAAGAGTGAAGAGAGATGGGACTCTTTCTCTTGGCACTTTGATGATAGTTCTCCCCTCCGTCTTGCTGGCCTCTTCTGTTTCTCAGCCCAGTCCACCATATTTATTTTAGAGGGAAGTATTTAGGATGGTAATGATGAGGAAGAGATCGAATACAGTGTTGATAATGATGATGATGCGGAGGAGGAGGAGTACGGTGTTTTTGATGATGATGATGAGGAAGAGGAGGATTAGAATGTTTCTGATGATGATGATGGTGATGACGATGATGATGATGATGATGATGATGATGAGGAGGAGGAGGAGGAGGAGGAGGAGGATGTTCAAGATGATGAGGAAGAGAACGAATATGATGGTGATAATAATAATGCTGATAAATGTGTCCCTGATTTTATATACTTCTTGTGTCTAAGTCATAATAATAATAATAATAATAATAATAATAATAACTGCGACAGGCCATTACAGTACGAGACCCATTAGTGAGCCACATAACTAATAATAATCGCCAAATAAATGGTTATCTTCTTGTCATAATTATACTTCTGTTCGTGGAAAACTTATAAATAACCTTTGTAATAAATGGAGTGTTGTGTGTGTGTGTGTGTGTGTGTGTGTGTGTGTGTGTGTGTGTGTGTGAGAGAGAGAGAGAGAGAGAGAGAGAGAGAGAGAGAGAGAAGGGGGGGGAATGATGTATGAAGTCGAAACTATTAAACAGGATGGGAATGATATAATGCAACAGAAACGTAGCCACTTCACTTTAACATCTTAGAGAGAGAGAGAGAGAGAGAGAGAGAGAGAGGGAGAGACTGTTAAGTGAAGTAGCCCCTATGATTACAATGGCAATTAGAGAGAGAAAGACTTCCCTTTCTCTCATCTCTCTCTAGTAATAACCCTCTTGACATGAAAGGATTGTAGCGCTCTTGTGTCTCTCTCTCTCTCTCTCTCTCTCTCTCTCTCTCTCTGTGTGTGTGTGTGTGTGTGTGTGTGTGTGTGTGTGTGTGTGTGTGTGTAGATACATGTATAATTGATAGATAAATAGACAGATGAATGGACGGAGTGATAGAGACAGATTGCTAAAGAATTAAAGATAGAAAGATAGACGGAGAAACAGACAGGCAGCCTGGCAGACAGGTACATTAATAGATAAATTGATAAATAGATTCAGTAGACAGACAGACAGAAAAGATAGACTGAATTACTTTGACATTAAAAGACAGACTGACAGACGAACAGACAAACACAGGTGATAGATAAAGATATAGTTATTGAAAGATAGATAGATAAATAGATAAACAGACAGATAGAAAGGTGATACATAGATAAAGAAAATGTTATAAATAAAATAAATTATGTATTGTGAGCTGCAAAAAAAAAAAAAAGTGAAGAAAGTGTAGGTGAAATCAGACGAAGAAAATAGCAGGGGCGTAATTGTAGAAAGGTAATTGCAGACAGCGTAATTGTGGAATGGGTGTTGTATTTTTGTGTGGAGTGTGAGATTGTAGTTTTATTGTTGTGGTTGTGGGTGTGTAATTGTGTAGTTGTGGCACTGTGGTAGTAGTTGTGGTAGTGGAGTTCTATATGAGCTGTAGTCTTTGTGTGACTGTGGTAGTGTGGTTGTTATTGTAAATGTAAGTGTTGTAGGGTGAAGGAGATAGTGTGGATATGAGGTGTAGGTTATTGTGGGGGAACGTACCGTAGATGTGGAAAGTAGAAGGGTAGCTTAAGAGTGGTAGTTGTAGACGAAATAAACTGTATGGTGTGGGTAGCGAGGGAGACGTGAAAACTGTTGGAATTATAATAAACCGGAAATGGCAGGGGTGTAATTGTGGAAAGGTAATTGTAGCAAGCTTGTGGAGTGGTGTGTGTGTGTGTGTGTGTGTGTGTGTGTGTGTGTGTGTGTGTGTGTGTGTGTGTGTGTGTGTGGACCGTAGCTTTAATGATAACGTAGCTGTGAGTAGGTGACTGTATGATTGTGTGTGTGTATGTGAGTTTGTTCTGTGGTGGTGTGACTATATAAATATGTACGGTAGTTATAGTGTTGGGAGTATGATTTTTTAGTGTGACTTCTATTGTGTATGTGAAATTATGTGAAAATGTGAAGATTGATTATACCCACCAGTAATTCAGAGGTCCACCGTGTAAATGTGTAATTGTGAGAAGCAGGTTAATTGTAAATATGTGTTTATGGCAGTTTTAGTCATGATCAGGTTAACATGGATGGATCAGTTTAGCTGCATTAATACCCGTAACGTTGTTTTGACTTGCGATGGTCACTCTTTTTTTCTTTATTCTCTCTCTCTCTCTCTCTCTCTCTCTCTCTGAACTTCTATATACTCCTCAGTCTCTATCCCATGTCAGTTCGCTTGTTTCCATAGCTTTATTTATCATACTTTGTCAATCTATCTTTGTTCTTCGTCTTTTTTTGTTCTCTTTCTCTCAACATCCATACCTCGCTTACTTACACATTCTCTTATTCTTCTGAGTTTCAAGTTAAGAAGATGTTGCTATCTTTGTCATATTATTATCTTTACGTGCTTGATCAGTCTGTTTGTAGCTCTCAAGGTTTCCCCTTTTTTTTTCTTCCTCATCTTCCATGCTTCATTTATTCTCATATTCTTTCACTACATGCATCCATCTTCATTCTGTCAGGCCTCCTCTTAACCTCAAATTTACATATATTGCTTTTAACACCTTATTCCTAGCCATACCCTTTATACGATCAACCTCATTCAGTCTATACGATTATACTCATTCTCTATATGATCATACACATTTCCTTTATACGGCCATATTCGTACACTTTCTGTTATCTTTGTACACTCACACACTTTACTTATCTTTATACAACCACACACTTTCCATTCCCTTTATACGATCATACACATTCTCTTATACGATCATGCACGTACTCTTTACACGATCTTACTCTTTCTCTTTATACGATCACACAATCCATTCCCGTTATACGACCAAATTCCTCTTTCAGCTACCAAACCATCTTAACACACACACTCACTTCTTCCCTTTGATCAGCCTCCTTACCCTATATAATTTAAGAATCTATAATTTCTCGTCTATCCAGCCCACGCAAGCCACATACGCTCCTCCACAGTCTTGTTTTTAAAGGTAGAAAGGGAATCAGAAACAGAAGCTAATGCAAAGAAAATCTATATATCTATCTTATCGATCTATCTGTTTATCTCGTTACCTGTATGCGTTTCTACCTTCCTACTACCTACTTACCTACCTACTTACCTTCCTGCCTGTCTGTATGTCTGTCTTTCTGTATCTGTTTATAAATTTGTCGATCTAAATATCCGTCTGCCAACCTCTATTTGTTTATCTATTTATGTATGTCTATCTACCTACCTATCTGTCTGTCTGTGAATTTATCTATCTGTATCTGTCTATCTATCTATCTTTCATCATCACCCTTACTATCTCACCTAGAGTAGCAAAGTACGCAAAATAATAGAGTAATAAAAAACATCTGTAATTTTATATATGCAATTAGGGAGGCCAGAGAGTAGTGTAATTTGAGCAGTATCTTTAAATGTAATTGCTGTACAAATGTTTGGTACAATTACATGCTGTAGCTGTTGTAATAAATGTAATTGTGCGATGTAACAACTTGATGGAAGGAAAATCGTTGTGGTGGTGGTAGTAGTAGTAATGGTAGCAATAGTATTAATGGTAGTAGTAGTAGTAATAGTAACAATAGTATTAATAGTAGTAGTAGTAGTAGGAGTAGTAGTAGTACCGTATTAGTAGTAACAGTAATATTCATCGTAGTAGTAGTAGTAGCAATAGTATTAATAGTAGTTGTAGTAGTAATAGTAGCAATAGTATTAATAGTAGTAGTAGTAGTGGTAGTAGTAGTAATAATAATAATAATAGTAGCAGTAGTAGTAGTCGTAGTAGAAATAGTAGTAGAAGTAATAATAGTGGTAGTATTAGTAGTAGTATTAGTAGCAGTGTAGTAGTAGTACAGTAGTAGTAGTAGTAGTAGGAGGAGGAGGAGGAGGAGGAGGATTAATAGTAGTAATAGTAATATTCGTAGTAGTAGTAGTAGTAGAGTAGTAGTAGTAGCAATAGTATTAGTAGTAGTTGTAGTAGTAGTAATAGCAATAGTATTAATAGTAGTAATAGTAGTGGTAATAGTAGTACTAATAATAATAGTAGCAGTAGTAGTAGTAGTAGTAGTGGTAGTAGAAATAGTAGTAGTAGTAATAATAGTGGTAATATTAGTAGCAGTGTAGTAGTAGTAGTAGTAGTAATAGTCGTTGTAGTAGTAATAACAATAATAGTAGGAGTAATAGCCTTTAATAAACCCTTTTAATGTGAAGTAGGAAAAATAAATCGCTAAGGAAGAAATGTCGCGGGCTCGTCAGATAAGGAAATTATACCACTTCTTCGTCACTAACATATTTCTGCTTATGTCACGTTAATATTATCACGTGTGTGGTAGGTGGGAGCGCCAACCATCCACTCACTCGATGTAGTGTTGCATTCAGGTGACTATAATTATAATAAGGCTTATATTCTCACCGGTTAAGGAAGCTCCCTAACACCTCCTGAGCGATTTATTTTTGGATATGGGTGGTTAATATCCTTTTGTACGTTATTTATGCAGGGTAGGGTGATATTGGGAGGATTTATGTAACACAGACGAGGACAGTAAGGTAAACAGAATAAATCGCTTAGGAAAAGGAGTTATTATCTTGTGACTAAGGAAACGATTTACAACGCTGGGTGGCAACTGTGTAACCACATTGTCGCCTGGTGGCCTAGTGGATTCCGGCGCTTCGTTCTTATCTATAAGGGTTTGCATGTGAGGGTTGGTTGGGGTTTCTTGCTGACCTAATGCTACTCAGGGAAGAGGGGCTGATCAATGGAATTTACGTTCTGAACTGTGAATACTCGACCGGGTTCCTACTCTCTTGATGGGGTAGTAAGGGGTTGGGTAATAGATAGATAGATAGATATAGATAGGTAGATAGAGAGACGGACACAAAAATAGACAGATAGATAGATAGATAGAGACAGAGACGGATAGAGTGACATGGACAGATAGAAATGTAGAGATAGATAGATAGATAGACAGGCAGACAGATTGATAGATAGACACAGGCAGACATTGATAGATAGACACAGGCAGAAAGACTGATAGACACAGGCAGACAGATTGATAGATAGACACAGGCAGACAGATATAGACACAGGCAGACAGATTGATAGATAGACACAGGCAGACAGATTGATAGACACAGGCAGACAGATTGATAGATAGACACAGGCAGACATTGATAGATAGACAGGCAGACAGATTGATAGATAGACACAGGCAGACAGATTGATAGATAGACACAGGCAGACAGATTGATAGATAGACACAGGCAGACATTGATAGATAGACACAGGCAGACAGACTGATAGATAGACACAGGCAGACATATAAAAACAGATAGACATGCCGACAGACTGATAGATGGATAGATATAGATAATTAGTCTTGTAGTTAGGTTGGCAGATAGGTAGACAGATAGATAGACAGATAGATATACTGTAGTAGTATTTATGCCAACTACTATATATTTGTAGGTACAGTCATGTCATAAAACCCAAGCAGAATACTGAGGTGAAACAGGCAGAATGAATCGCCAAGGAAAAGGTGTTAGGAAGCCCCGAACGAGAATATGGTGCTAGTCACGAAGAAGTGCTGTGGATGGAGGGTCGTCAGAATATGGTGCTAGTCACGAAGAAGTGCTGTGGATGGAGGGTGGGCTGGTAAAGGACGAAAATCTCCGCCAAGTTAAAGTGAACGATGTATAGAACCACGTATACCTGTCGGGTATGGAAGCTCCGGAACAAATTTTCTTTAGCGATTTATTTTTTGGATTCGGCTATCTTTGCAGAGTATGGCAATATTAGAATGATTTATGCAACACGGAGAAGGACAGTAAGGTGTAAAAAGCAAAATATGTCGCTTAGGAAAAGGTGTTAGGGAGCTTCCTTAACAGACGAGAATGCGGATCAACAAAGAAAGTAATTAGAAAAAAAGTAATGGCTATAAAAGTTACCCGGAAAAGTAATTCGAAGAAAGTATTCCAGAAGTTACTCGAAGAAAGCAGTTAACCAAAAAAGTAATTCGAAAAAGTAATCAAAAATAATTCAAAAAAAAAAAATCCCTAAAAAAAGTACATTTGAAAAGAAATTACCAAAAGAGGGTAATTCGAGAAAGTAATAGCCAGAAAAGGCAATTCGAAAAATCTGTTCCCCCCAAAAAAAAAAAAAAAATCGAAAAATTGAGTTCCAGAAAGAGGTAATTCGAAAAAGCGCTTTCCCCCCCAAAAAAAAAAATGAAAAAAATGACTAGAAAAAAAAAAAAATTGAAAAAGACTCAAAAATTAAATACGTGGGACTTTTTTTATAATTTATCTTTGAATATACTTAATGCCTTCAACCTGAGGACCCCCCATTTTCTTTTGCTCCATTAACAGAAACAGACACCATTAACAGACTCCATTAACAGAAACAGACTCCAGTAACAGACTTCAGTAACAGACTCCATTAACAGAAACAGACTTCATTAACAGACTCCATTAACAGAAACAGACTCCATTAACAGAAACAGACTCCATTAACAGACACTATTAACAGAAACAGACACCATTAACAGACTCCATTAACAGAAACAGACTCCATTAACAGACTCCAGTAACAGACTTCAGTAACAGACTTCAGTAACAGACTCCATTAACAGAAACAGACACCATTAACAGACTCCATTAACAGACTCCATTAACAGAAACAGACTCCATTAACAGATCATTAACAGAAACAGACACCATTAACAGTGACAGACACCATTAACAGACTCCATAACAGAAACATACCCCATTAACAGAAACAGACCCCATTAACAGAAACAGACTCCATTAACAGAAACAGACCCCATTAACAGACTCCATTAACAGAAACATCCACCACCTCGGGCTGAAGGGGTTAATAATTATCTTTCTTATTATAAAAATTCTACACACGAGGTTATATTTTTTTATTATATGAAAAAAAAAATCGCCGATAAAGTGGTAAATTTTCGCTAATAATAATAAAAATAATGCTAAATTCATGCTCGATCTCTAGCAGCAGGTACTACGAAAAGTTTGTCTGATGCAACTCACTTTTCCTCAACTTCGCCAAAGTTAACTACATAAACACTCGCTCAGACGGTCGCTGCGTTACAACCAGCCTTCCATT
>NC_136969.1:29479148-29481648 GCF_032717465.1 Coenobita brevimanus | reverse complement strand
TTTTTGTGCATGTGACTGATAATTTGCATGGCAGTTTTGCTTGTGACCGCATGATACTTTTTCACTCCGGTTTGCATGTGCGTGCCTGGTACTAATTTTGGGGGCGTAGTTTTGCATGTAATATAGTAGTTTTGCGTCGTAGTTTACGTGTGAATGAATGTTAGTTTTATATGGTGGTTTTGCATTGCGGTTTTGCTTGAAATTCCATGGTAGTTTTTTTTTTTTTTTTGGTAATTATGCTTTTGATGGTAATTTTTTTTTTTTTTTTTTGTAATTATGCTTTTGGCTATGGTATTCTTACATGGCATTTTTCAGTGTGACTTCATATTTCTCTTGCATGGTAGTTGTGCGTGGTGGCTTCATGGTTCCTTAAATATGCTTTTGGTGATATAGTGAAATGTTGAACAGTAAATTTTTTCCATTTTCTGCCATTTTTCATTAAACTGTAAAAGGTTAGATAGTTTTCTGTGTTTCTCCACTTTTTTCGTGCGCGCTTATTTATTACTCTAATATTTAAATCCTGAGAGAGAGAGAGAGAGAGAGAGAGAGAGAGAGTGACGAGTAGTGTGAGATATTGAAAGGTTAAACAGATTTCTGGTGCAGTGTAATTTATCATAATATTTAGATATGTATTGGTTGAAAGGTGGTTTTTAATTCATAACGCCCTGTATATATAATATTGTAAATTTCATAACACACACACACACACACACACACACACACACACACACACACACACACACACACACACACACACACCTCCTGGACCGTCTGAGAGCTTGGAAAATCGAACGTAATTTCCTTCCCAACCTCATCTCGCCTATTTTCCACTTGCCTATTTTTGCCTCACCCTATTTCCTTACCCATTTTTGCCTCACTGTTTTCTTACCAATTTCTTCCTCACCCTGTTTTCTTACCTATTTTTGCCTCACCTTATTTTCTTACCTATTTCTGCCTCACGCTGTTTTCTTACCTATTTTTTCCTCACCCTATTTTCTTACCTATTTTTGCCTCACCCTATTTTCTTGCCTATTTTTGCCTCACCCTATTTTCTTACCTATTTTTACTTCACCCTATTTTCTTACCCATTTTTTCCTTACTATTTTCTTATCTATTTTAAATCTTTATTTCCGTTTCCTTCTTTCCTTATTTTTCTCTCATTAATTTGTTCAAGTATCTTATTATTAATCATGTTCTTGGATTTGTTTCTAGTTTTTATTGTTTTTTCCTCGTGTATTTTCCTTCCCTTTTGCCTCCTATTTTTCAGAAAGACTTCTTCAGACTATTTTATGTCGCTTTTCTTTACATCTGCCTGCCACTTTTTCTTGCTCCTCTCCTTTTCATCCTTTTTCATCCTTTTCTTAACCCATTTTTTTTCGTTATTTCTCTTCTCTGTTTTCTTTCACCTATTTTATATCCTATATTTTTTCATTCCCTATATTAATATTTATAGTTTTTATTCCCTATATATTTCTCTGTTTTTTTTTATTTCCTATAATTTTTTCCAGTATTTTCCAATCCATTCTTCCCCATGTGCTTTCATCCCTATTTCATTATTTAATTCACTATTTTCCTCTAAGTTTCAACTCATATTCTCAGAGCCGGATTTTTATTTTTTACTAATTTACCTCATCATAGGTGATGGAGAGGGACGCCTTCACGTGGTGGTACTGATATTACCACGCGGCCTCCCTGTCTGGTTATACAAACGTCCCTCAACTTCCTCCGTATCCCCTGAAAGGACGATGGTGGACTGCAGTAGGAGGGGAACTTCAGTCTGTAGTACACATTACATATCAGCTGAACCCGGTGCTACTACTACAACTACTACTGCTACTGCTACTACTACTACTACTATTACTACTACTACTACAACTACTACTACTACTACTACTGTACTACATTTTCACAGAGATCATTTTCTCTCTCTCTCTCTCTCTCTCTCTCTCTCTCTCTCTCTCACTCTTTCTCTCTCTCTCTCTCTCTCTCTCTCTCATATTCTACATCCTGTTGTCTTTTTTTCTCTGTTTCTTCCCCATTTTTCTCTCGTTTTTCACTTTTTTTTATTCCCATTTCCCCCTCACCAGTTTTACACATCTTGATCTGTGTGTGTGTGTGTGTGTGTGTGTGTGTGTGTGTGTGTGTGTGTGTGTGTGTTTTGTAGATAGCTAATGCTTTTTCTGTTTTGTTGTTTATGATTGCTGTGGTATATTTCTGTGTGTGTGTGTGTGTGTGTGTGTGGTATGTAATGCGTGTTTCTGTGTTGTGTGTGTGTGTGTGTGGTATGTAATGCGTGTTTCTGTGTTGTGTGTGTGTGTGTGTGTGTGTGTGTGTGTTAGATAATGCGTTTTTCTGTGTTGGTGTTTATGATTGTTGTGTTATGTATCTTTTGTGTGTGTGTGTGTGTGTGTGTGAGTGCGCGCGCGTGTGTATTTCCTGCGTGCATCTCTGTGTCTTACATGTATATCTATGTGCATATATTTTTCTCTTTCACTAACCT
>NC_136969.1:29459148-29471648 GCF_032717465.1 Coenobita brevimanus | reverse complement strand
ATACAGATGAAAGGATTGATTGCTGGATAGATAGACGGATAGATAGATAGATAAATAGGCAGAGATAGATGGATAGATAGATAGATAACTAGATAGGTAGAGATAGAGATGGATAGGTAGAGATAGATAGATGGATAGATAGATTGGTTGATAATATAAGTGGAGAGAGAGATAAATAGATAGGTAGAGATAGATTGATGGAGAGGTGGATTATTGTGGTGGGTTTATATTCTGATAGTAGCCTATATAAATTGAGTTGATGGGTGTAGAATCACATACATACAGACAGACAAATATACATACATACATACATACAGAAACAGACAAACATACATACATTCCTATTATTATTATTATTATTTTTATTATTATTATTATTATTATTATTATTATTATTATTATTATTATTATTATTACTACCTATCCACCTACCTTCCTACCTACCTACCTGCCTACCTGCCTATCTGCCTACGTACAGTCACGCTAAATCCTCATCCCTCTCACTATCGCCATCCAACGATCATTCTATACCTTACTGCAATCCTTTCCACTCTCACCTCTTACTGAAACAGTCATATACTGAAGAGGACAGTGCTGGACGGAATTATATAGTAGATTTGGGAAAACATAGGGCATGAAAAAAAAGTAAGACCTGAATATATTTATACGTCTCTTAATAAATTACCTCAAGGGAAATGTTTATTGAGGTTTGTTGAGGAGTATTACCGATAGAGCAGGTAAGATATAAATGGTGGGTGACAGAGCGACTTGGAGGCGTTTTGTCTGCGGCCACCCTTTGCGGGATTAGGGCGTCGGACTATAGATAGATAGATAGACTGTACATACATACATATTATTATTATTATTATATATATACATGCATACATACCTACATATATTCATTCATCTTAGACAGACAGATAGATAGAATTCATGCAACAACGATAGATAAAATGGTTGATACACTGGCTATATCGCTCATGCTGTCTATCAGTCCCAAACTCTGTCTATGCATCTATCGCTGTTAATTTATCTACAACCATATCTATCGGTATAACTGAATGAATAATACCTTTTTTTTTTTTTATATTTACTCTGACCAGAAATTGCCATCTTTCCATCTTGAATGCTGAGTTGTAACATTGACACGGATATGATGCTAGTCACGAAGAAGTGCCATGGAAACGAGGTAGAGCCGAAACACTGCCTTTTTCTGGTACGTGAAATAAGCTGAGAACGGACGAAAATCTGGGCCAAGTAAAGGTGAAGAGAGTAGAGCAGATCTTATGAGGCGGGAAAAATAGGAGAAATAAAGAGTATACGATTATTTTTACTCTGTCTATCTCTCCTTCTATCTATCTGTCTATCTATCTGTCTGTATGTCTGTCTGTCTATCTCTCCCCCTAGCTCCCAAAGGCCTCCCCAATCCCCCAGGGAGTAGTGGTGGTATTGGGATTGGGAGTATAGGAGAAGATTGGGAGGCTGGCAATGTTTTTACTTCCCTGTAGAATAGGCTCTTATGGGGCGGGCTTAATTAGGCAGGTGAGAGAGAGAGCGAGAGGGGGGGGGAGAAAACACACACACACACACACACACACACACACACACACACACACACACACACACACACACACATCACAACGTACATAGCCAAATAAATCCATACATACATGAATATACGAATGATGAGATGGACAGATTGACAGATAGGAATGTAAGATAATCGATGGAGAGAGAGAGAGAGAGAGAGAGAGATTGGCAAGTGTTGATTTAAGATTATGGGGAGAGTGAGAAACGGACATTCTCTCTCTCTCTCTCTCTCTCTCTCTCTCTCTCTCCACAATCACCCATAAAAAACCCATTCCCTTTCGATAATCTGTGCACATGAAGGCAAAATGGTAGTAGTAGTAGTAGAAGTAGTAGTCGTAATTATTATTATTATTATTATTATTATTATTATTATTATTATTATTATTATTGTTATCACCAACATGAACACCAAAATACAAAAAGTAATGTCATCCCTTCTATTATTATTATTATTATTATTATTATTATTATTATTACTATTATTATTTTCATCATCATTATTATTATTAAAAACTAATGTCATCCACTCACCTCCCAACCTCCATTCCAAAATTCTTTCCCAATAAAAGTAATATATCATAGAAATTACAGTCCACAATGAATATGTTGCCCGCAGAAATAAGGTTCCAGGAATATTCGTAATCAGGCCAGTAAATTGAAGGAAAGGCATTTATTTTCCATTATACGCGAAAAAATTGAAAGTCTGTCATGAAGGACTCTCTGTTGTTAATTTTTGGTGGTAGGAAGGGGTGGTGGTTGTGGTGATGGTGGTGGTTGGTTGTGGTGGTTGGTGGTGGTTGTTGTGGTTATGGTAGTGGTTGTTGGTTTGTGGTGGTGGTTGGTTGTGGTGGTTGTTTGTTGTGGTGGTTGGTTGTTGTGGTTATGGTAGTGGTTGTTGGTTTGTGGTGGTGGTTGTTTGTGGTGGTGGTTGATTGTGATGGGGGTAGTGGTGGTAGAGGTGATAGTTGTTTTTGTTGTTGCTATTGCTTGTTGTGGTAATGGTTGTAGTTGTTGTTATTGGCAGTTCCTTGTAGTTATTGTTGTTTGTTTGTTTGTTTGTTTGTTCCTTATATACGACACCCACCTTCCTTGATGCTTCGTTTATAATCTTGGGCTTGTATTCTCATCGGTTAAGGAAGCTCCCTAACACCTCCTCCTTAGCGATTTATTCTTATTATGCAGATGTATGGTAAAATAAAATAATTCACGGTCTGATAAAATAAAGATATGGAAACGTTATGGTGAACTGAATTAATTTAAAAGTAATTAATTGATAGTTGTATGTGTAAAAACGAAAAAGACAGACCTCAGTAAGTCCAATACCCTTTGAAATTACACACACGCACACACACACACACACACACACACACACACACACACACACACACACACACACACACACACACACACACACACACACACACGTTCATATAAATGGAGGGTCGTTTGTTTAAAGCCTGATTCAGTTCTGTAAATGAAGTGACGCAAAAATAAAGAGATTTTGATATTGCATAGCTGGGGTTTAGGAGAGGGGAGGAGAGAGGGGGAAAGAGAGGGGTGAGGGGAAAAGCAGAGAGGAGGGGAAAGGTGAAGGGGAGGGGGGAAAGAGAGGGATGAGGGGAAAAGCAGAGAGCAGGGGAAAGGTGAAGGGGAGGGGGAAAAGAGAGGGGTGGGAGGGAAAGCAGAGAGCAGGGGAAAGGTGAAGGGGAGGTGAAAAGAGGGAGATGGGAGGGGATGAGAGAGGGAGGGGAGGAAAAGCAGGGAGGGGAATGGGGTATGGGTAGGAGAGGGGAAAGTGTGGAACAAGAGAGAGGGGAGGAGAGCGTCAGGTGGGCCAGGTAGGGGAAAGGGGGAATGAGAGGAATGAGAGAAGGGGATGACGCATGTGTGTGTGTGTGTGTGTGTGTGTGTGTGTGTGTGTGTGTGTGTGTGTTTGGATGTGATTGGCCGTAATTGCGCTTTTATATTGGTGTTTGAGTTGGGAAGGGATACGGTGATTGGATGATTGTGTGATTGGTTACACTGTGCCTGTGTTGGCGTAATTTTTCGCTTTTTTCTGAATTAGTTTTTTTTTCCTTTTTCATGTCATTTTTCTCATTTTGATAATTTTTTCAGTTTTCTTATTTTGATTTTCTTCCCTTTACTATACTTTTTTTTTTCTCATTTTCTTATTTTGGTTTTGTGTCAGACTTTCCTTCATGATTTTTTTTTTTTTTTTTGTCACTTTTTGGTACGATTCTTTTTTCATTTTCATTTTTATTTTGGTTTTCAGATTTTTAAAGATTTTTTTCTTTATTGTTTTTTTAATACTTCACGAACTTGGTAATGTGTTTGATGAAAAAGTGGAGGTGAAAAGGGGAAATGAGCTAATAGGAAGTGCAAAGAGAGAGAAACTGAAAAGAAAATAGGGAGAGAAGAAAAATGAAAAGAAATGAGAGTGTGAGAAAGGAGTGGGAAAAAACAAATATTGAGAGGAAATGTTGAAGGGGAAATCTTCTTCTCCCTTCGGCTCTCCCTTTAGGGGTCTCCACAGCTGATCACCCGTCTCCATCTTACTGTGTCTTCTGCATCTTCTTCTCTTACACCTGGCACCTGCATGTCCTCCTTCACTACATCCATAAACCTTCTCCTTGGCCTTCCTATCTTTCTCCTGCCTGGTAACTCCATTTCCAGCTTCCATCCTCCCGACATACTCCTCATCCCTCCTATGTTTAAAGAATATTAAAGCGAATTCCATGTTACTGTGAGATTTATAGGGGGAGGAAAGAAGATATATTGTATGCTGAGAGAGAGAGGGAGAGAGAGAGAGAGAGAGAGAGAGAGAGTGAGAGAGAGAGAGAGAGAGAGAGAGAGAGAGAGAGAGAGAGAGAGAGAGAGAGATTTCAAGTTGAGGATTAGTGAAAACAAAAAAACTGATAAATAGTCACGAAGAACAAGGTTGAGAAAAACAGAACGAAGGAGAGAGAGAGAGAGAGAGAGAGAGAGAGAGAGAGAGAGAGAGAGAGCACCCCTTATCATTACTATCGCCAACAACAACAACATTCCAAAGAACTGCATCAAAGTATTGCAAATTAACTTTCAGGCAGATACGAAAAGTTGAAAGTTTTCCTCGAGCAAGTTTTCCGGATACATTTTTGAGCTGGCTTTACTTTTTTTTTATTTTTCTTTATTTTTGTCTTTACACGCACATTTTCTAATTTCTCGTAATTCTGTTCTGTGCAATCTTTATTCCTTTATTTGTACATTTCGAGATTTCTTTACTAGTTTTATGTTTTATTCTTATTTTTATATATGAATATAGTATTCTTCTTTAATTTTTCATCTCTTTCTATCCAGTTATCTCTATGTATGTATTTATGTATTTATTTATTTATTTTTTATATTTGCTGTACCTTGAACTTCATTATCTTTATTTCTCATATCTTGATTGTGTATATTTTATTTTTTTTTCCCATATTATATTTTTCTGTTTTTTTTTTTATTTTTCTGTTTCAAGTCCCTCATCATTTCTCAGTGTTGTATATTCCTTTTACTTTATTATTATCTGTTACTTTATTTTTTCTGTTGATTTTCTTTCGGTTTTCAATGTTTTTCATGATTAACTTTGGACTGTTGATCAATATTATTTTATTTTATACGTTTCTGCAACATTAACTATTTATTGTTCTTCTTGCGATTTTTTCTTAGATGGATAATACCGTCTGGCGTTAACTAAGATTGTTCCTAGATCTTTAGCAAGGACGGAAATTGTGCTAAGTAAAAGAGAGAGAGAGAGAGAGAGAGAGAGAGAGAGAGAGAGAGAGAGCGGCGTCAACACACAGATGTCGCCTTCATAATTCCTTGTCCCACTTCACACACACACACACACACACACACACACACACACACACACACACACACACACACACACACACACACACACAGCACCTACTCTCTTCCCTAGACTCTCTCTCTCTCTCTCTCTCTCTCTCTCTCTCTCTCTCTCTCTCTCTCTCTCTCTCTCTCTCTCAGTAATTATCAAGGGAACAGAAAAACCACATAAAAAAACTTTGGTGTTAATTGTCCACATGTGTACGTTTACGGCTGAGGGGGGTGGGTGACAGCTGTGTGTGTGTGTGTGTGTGTGTGTGTGTGTGTGTGTGTGTGTGTGTGTACGCAAGTGTGCCTGTGTACGTAGAGCTGTGTGTGTGTGGGTTTTGGTTTTCACGAGTGGACATATTTTGCAAAAAGGTTAATCCGCCTTTTCATATATATATATTTTAACACAATTTTTAACACTGAAATCCTGTGTTAGGCCGATGCGCCGCGGTAAAATCCTCCCACACACATCACAGTTAATATAAGCATTCCTTTTTAACATTCCACACTTGTCAACATTGTAAACATTATCTTAAACATTTACTTCCAGTTTAACGTAATTCTCTATATGCTGTTTTAATATTAGTAATCTTAGTGAGGGTAATATCTTTTTCAATATTAATCTCTTTAGTGATTTTACCTGCTTTTTACCTTACTTCTGCTTTATTTTTTTTTATATTATTCAGTGACTGGCTAATATCCTTTCATGCGTTATTTATGCAGAATAAGGCGTTGTTTCAAGGATTTATATACCACTGAATAGGAGAATAAGGTGTAATAAGCAAAATAATTCGACTAGGAAAAGATGTTAGGGAGAATCTTTAACCGTAAACCCACTCGGTCACCACCTACAGAAGTTTTGCTCTCTCTCTCTCTCTCTCTCTCTCTCTCTCTCTCTCTCTCTCTCTCTCTCACATCAGACACACTGCAAAAAAAATCATCGTCACCTCTTCCAGTCACTAACTCTCCCCACTTCAAAAAAAAAAATAATAATAATAATAATAATAAATCCTCCATTAATCCGGTAATCCCTTCCCTCCTATTACCCAAAATCCGGCATTTTTTTCACATGGATTTATTAAGACCAACACTCGAGGCAGAAAAAAAAAAGGATAATAATAATGTTAAATAAATAAACAAAAACCTGGAAAGTGTTCAGCTGGGTTCTCTCTCTCTCTCTCTCTCTCTCTCTCTCTCTCTCTCTCTCTCTCACACACACACACACACACACACACACACACACACACACACACACACACACACACACACACATTCCCTGTAATCCCATACCTCCCTAAATCCCAGAAAAAAAAGCATCCCATCAGATTAATCCGCACCCACGAGAAAAGACCAAAAAAGACCATGAGACCAAAAAAAAAAAAGACCAGAAAGGCCCTAAAAAGAAGAGACCAAGACCGATAAAGAAAAATGACCAAAAAAAGACCAAAACGACCAAAAGACCTAAAAAGACCATAAGAACCCCAAAAGACCAGAAAAGACCGAAAAAGAAAGACCCAAAAGGGAAAAAAAAAGCCAAAAAAGACCACTAACGAGAAGACCAAAAACCAAAAAAGACCAAAAGACCAAATGACCCAAAAATACCAGAAAAAGACCGAAAAAAAAGACCTTCCCAGCTGCCCCCAAAAGTAATGTTTAAAGTGCAAACGATAGAGTCAAACAAGAGGGACATTTACCAACAAAAGCCTTTCATCAGGACAGCATGTAAACACGTGCTCCGGATTTACACCCTGGTCTGTAAATACGAATGTGAGAGAGAGAGGGAGAGAGAGAGAGAGGGAGGTGAGAGAGAAAGATGGAGAAAGAATACTCTCTCCTCACCTCTCGCTCACACACTCCCACTCTCTCACTTTCCCTGTCTTTCACACACACACCGCTGTTTACAGGCCAGGGTGTAAATCCGAAGCACGTGTTTACATGCTGTCCTGATGAAAGGGTTTTGCATGTAAATCTCCCTCTTGTTTGACTCTATTGTTTGCACTTTAAACACATTACTTTTTGTGGCAGCTGGGAAGGTCTTTTTTTCGGTCTTTTTCTGGTATTTTTGGTCTTTATGGTCTTTTTGGTCTTTATGGTCTTTTTTGTTTTTTTGGTCTTTTTGGTCTTTTGTTTTGTCTTTTTTGGTCTTTGGTCTTTTGGTCTTTTGTTTGTTTTGCCTTTTTTGGTCGTTGGTCTTTTTTGGTCTTTTTGGTCTTTTTTTTGGGTCTTTTTGGTCTTTTTTGGGTCTTTTTGGTCTTTTTTTTTGGTCTTTGGTCTCTCTTGGTCTTTGTTTTTTTGGTCTTTGGTCTTTTTTGGTGGTCTTTGGTCTTTTTTGGTGGTCTTTGGTCTTTTTGGTGGTCTTTGGTCTTTTTTGGTCTTTGGTCTTTGGTCTTTTTTGGTCTTTGTTTTTTTTGGTCTGTTTTTTTTTGGTCTTTGGTCTTTTTTGGTCTTTGGTCTTTTTCGTCTTCGGTCTTTTTAGTCTTTGGTCTTTTTGGTCTGGTCTTTTTGGTCTATGTGGTCTTTGTGGTCTTTGGTCATTTTGGTCTTTGATCTTTTTTGGTCTTTGGTCTTTTTTTTGGTATTTGGTCTTTTTTTTGGTCTTTGGTCTTTTTTTGGTCTTTCTTGGTCTTTGGTCTTTTTTTGGTCTTTCGTGGTCTTTGGTCTTTTTTGATCTTTTTGAGGGTGTATGGATGAATCTGATGGGATGCTTTTTTCTGGGATTTAGGGAGTGACGGGGTTTTAGGGCGGGAGTGGGGATTGTGTGTGTGTGTGTGTGTGTGTGTGTGTGTGTGTGTGTGTGTGTGTGTGTGTGAGAGAGAGAGAGAGAGAGAGAGAGAGAGAGAGAGAGAGAGAGAGAGAGAGAGAGACCAATCCCGTCACGAGTGCCCTGAAAATTAACTCATAACTTCGTGGTCTATGAGGAAAAATTATCATATAACTTTTTCTCTGTATAACCATTTTTTTTTTTTTTTCATCATGCTGCCAGACGATTTTTTTCAGCTGAGGAAAAGGCCCTGGTAGTGAAGGGGTTAATGAAGGCTGTATATAATTTTCTCATTTTGAAAAGTCTGTCTTGTGAAAAAATAAAATAAAAAGTGAAGTTAAAGAAAAATAAAAAGGAAATTAAAGGACTAAATTGGATGAGGAAAGACAGACGGACAGGCACACACACACACACACACACACACACACACACACACACACACACACACACACACACACACACGCACACACTAATTAGTTATGTATGGCGCATAATTAATTGATATGTTTTCAACCATAGTAGTCCATATGGAAATCATCTCTCCCTCCCTCTCACTCCCCTCCCCTCCCCTCCCCTCCCCTCCCTGGGCTGTCTCCCTTTCCTCCTCCCCTCCCTATCCCCTTTCCCCCCCTCCTCTGTACTTATCTCGCTCACTTCTCCCATCCTACCCTTCCCCTCCCTTTCCCTTCTTCTCTCTCCTCCCTCCCCCTCCTCCACCCTCTTTCCTGCTTTCCCCCCTCCCTCCTCCTTACCCCATTCCCTCCCTCTCCCTCTCTCCCCTCCCCTCCCTCCCTCCCCCTCACTTTGTTTTCAGCGTGACAGCGACAAATTGAGCAGGGAATCAAACTGAACTGAACCTGACCTGACCTTGGTACTCTCTCTCTCTCTCTCTCTCTCTCACACACACACACACACACACACACACACACACACACACACACACACACACACACACACACACACACACACACATCACTTCCTCAAATGTGATCCACTCCCACACCCACTTTCTCTCTCCTGTAAAAATCCCTCTCACTTCCTCCCTCACTGATAAATCCTCCTGGCTAATCTCCATCACCTGAGGGGAGATTTAGGATTGAGGGGTGGCGGATTACTATGGGAATTAGAATTACCATGGGATTTAGGGTTACCATGGGATTAAGGATAGACGGGTGGGGGATTATTATGGAAGGGAGTAGGGATTGCGGGAGGCCTTGTGTAGTCAGTTTGGCGATTTAATGAGTGGTTGGTTGGGTTGGGAGAGAGAGAGAGAGAGAGAGAGAGAGAGAGAGAGAAGGGGGGAAAGAAGGGAAAGAATAAAAGTTGGGGAGAAGAGAAAATATTACTGACAAAAAATGAAAGTTGAGAGAGAGAGAGAGAGAGAGAGAGAGAGTCCCTATTCTATCCGTATTTATTGGACTTTTTCCCTTTTTCTCCCTCTCAGCTTCCATTGTTGTTTCCTCTCTCTCTCTCTCTCTCTCTCTCTCTCTCTCTCTCTCTCTCTCTCTCTCTCTCTCATGTCCATAAAATTACCCCTACCCTTCCCTCACCTCCCTTCCTTCCTTGCCTTCCCTCTCTCTCATGTATATAATATTTCTTCAGCAATTTCCTTTCCTCTTCTTATTTTCCTCTTTTTTTTTTCCCTTTTCCTCCTCTTTTTTTTCATTATAATTTTCCTTCCTCTGTCCCAGTCTTTCTCCATCCATTCTTTCACTTCTTTGTCTTTTTTTTTTTTTCTTTTTTTTCCGACTCATTCTTGCATAGATTCCATTTCCTTTCCTCCCTTTCTTTCCTTCCCCTTTTTTTTTTATTTGTCTTGCTCATCTCCATTCTCTCTCTCTCTCTCTCTCTCTCTCTCTCTCTCTCTCTCTCTCTCTCTCTCTCTCTCTCTCTCTCTCTCTCTCTCATTTCCTTCAATTTCATGCTTTTTCCTTTCTCTAAAAATTTCCTTTATCGTCCATGGCTGAAAAAAAATCATGTGAAAATAACCAGAACTTAATAGAAAAAAATAGGTCTTGGGATTAAGAGGGTTAAGTTAATAATTATTTTAGTTATTTATTTTTTATGTTTTTTTTCCTATACAGATTTAGAGGTCGAGGCAAGTAATTAGGACCCGAGGCTCTGTGTAGTCTGTATATCTGTGTAACTCTGTGTATATGTGGTCTGTGTATCTGTGTAACTCTGTGTATGTGTGGTCTGTGTATCTGTGTAACTCTGTGTATATGTGGTCTGTGTATCTGTGTAACTCTGTGTATATGTGGTCTGTGTATCTGTGTAACTCTGTGTATGTGTATGTGTGTGTATCTCTAACTTTCTATTCCTTTTCCTTCATATTATTATCTGTCTGTTCCTCCGTACTTTCCTTCATCTTTCAGTCCCTTCTATTCGCCTTCTTCTCTCGTACTTCCTTCTGTCCTTCCTCTCATTCTTCATTCCCTCTTTCCTTCCTTCTTTCCTTCCTTCTTTACCATTTCTCAAACCCCCCCTCCTGACCTCCTGTTCCTCTCTCTCTCTTTTTCATTTTTCCTTCCATCCCTCTTTCTTTCCTTCCTTCATCTCTCATTTCTCCTCATTACCATCCTTCCAACCCTCCTTCCTAACCTGATATCCCTTCCTCCTCCATTCCTTCGTTTCTTCT
Organism: Coenobita brevimanus; assembly: GCF_032717465.1. NCBI lineage: Eukaryota > Metazoa > Arthropoda > Malacostraca > Decapoda > Coenobitidae > Coenobita > Coenobita brevimanus. The sequence goes on along the minus strand of NC_136969.1, from coordinate 29,460,801 downwards.
TCCCTTCCCTCCTCCATTCTTTCCTCCTTCCTATTTTCCTTCCTTCCCTCCTTTCATTCCCGTCTTCCTTCCTTCCTTCCATCCATCCATCCTTCCTTCCTTCCATCCTTCCTTCCTTCCTTCCCCTCTATTTCCCTACGCTTTTTCTCCTTCCCAAGCGTCATAAATTTTTCCCTCAAACTCCTTAATCCTTCTCTCTCTTCTTCCTCCCTCCTTCACTCCTTCCCTCCTTCTTTCCTTGCCTTCCTTCCATCCTTTACTTTATTCTGTTTACCTATGCCTCTGTTTCCTTCCCAACTTCATACATGTTTCTCTTCCTCCTTTCCTCCTTCTTCCTTCCTTCCTTCCTTCCATATTCCTCCTTCCATCCATCCATCCTTCCATAACTCTTCTCTTTTATTTATTTTTTTTTTTAATGTTCTGTTTCTATCTATGCTATTCTACTTTGCTTTCTTACTTTCCTTGTTCTTTCCTTCCTTCCTTCCTTCCTTTCTTCATTCCTCCCTTCCGTCCTTCCTTCCTTTCATCCTTCCTCCATTCATTCATACATTCATTTCTTCCTTCCTTCCGTCCCTCCTTCCCTCCAGCATCCGGTCCTCCTTTGACGCGATACAGACACAAATAAAACACACACACACACACACACACACACACACACACACACACACACACACACCCTAGTCTTCACCTTCAGCATATTTTTTTTTTCCCCTTTTTTTGTATATGTGAAAAAAATTTTGACCGAGGGTAAAAATCCATATATTCCCTCGAGCCATACGTGAAAGAGGGGAAATTGAGGGGGAAAAAAATCTTAGAAGAAATTGGAATATGTCTTAAGGTCGAGTTCTTGGCCGTGAAGACTTGAATTTCGACTCTCTGATCCCTTGGAATAGAGAGGAGAAAAAGTATATTGAGTTTTTATAAGTATTAATTCTGTGAAGTGTTATCAAAGTTTGTGTGTGTGTGTGTGTGTGTGTGTGTGTGTGTGTGTGTGTGTGTGTGTGTGTAATAAAGCTGAGAAACTGTGTGTGTGGGGAGGAGGTGTTCAAGCTGAGAAACTGTGTGTGTGTGTGTGTGTGTGTGTGTGTGTGTGTGTGAGAGAGAGAGAGAGAGAGAGAGAGAGAGAGAGAGAGGGGGGAGAAAGAGAGATCAGAAGCGTATTTAGAGATGTATTTTTTTGAGTTATAACCATACTAACTTATAACCCAATGACGCCTGGTGGTTTAGCGGGTTGCGGCGCCTGTGTGGATCCTGTATGGGTTATGGGTTCTGTCTCAGGGGTCGGGGGGGTTTATTGGCTGCGAAATGCTACTCTGGGGCGAGTGAGGATGGCCATCGTTGTCTCATGATGGAACTGATTAGCCTAGCCTTGGATTCTTACGCTCCAGTTTTATGAGGCGAAATGATGATGATGATGATGACGATGATATTGATGATGACGATGTTGATGATAAAGATGATGATGACGACGATAACGATGATGATGATGATGATGACAATGAGGACGATGACGATGTTGATTATGATGAAGATGATGGTAATGTTGATGACGATATTGACGATAATGATGATGACGATGTTGATGATAAAGATGATAATAACGACGACCACGACGATGATGATGATGATGATGATGATACTGATAATGATAAA
>NC_136969.1:29441648-29454148 GCF_032717465.1 Coenobita brevimanus | reverse complement strand
TGTGTGATAATTATTCCTACACAATTTTTATTCATTATCGTTATTCATTTATCCAGGTTAATTTCCCTCATCCAATTTATTTATTTCTATTATTTTTTTTATTCAACAATTTTAATCTTGCTGATATCACGATTTTTTCTTATTTTCCCACTTTCTTGTTTTCTTTATTTGCTGAGAGGATCCGTACGTGAATAAACTTTACGATAACATGATATATTCTCTGTCTGTCTGTCTGTCTGTCTGTCTGTCTCTCTTTCTCTCTCTCTCTCTCTCTCTCTCTCTCTCTCTCTCTCTCTCTCTATATGTCTGTCATTTTTTTCTATCCATTATTTTGTTTCTCTCTCTCTCTCTCTCTCTCTCTCTCTCTCTCTCTCTCTGTATATGTCTATCATTTTTTTCTATCTCTCTCTCTCTCTCTCTCTCTCTCTCTCTCTCTCTCTCTCTCTCTCTCTCTCTTTATATGTCTATCATTTTTTTCTATCCATTATTTTGTTTCTCTCTCTCTCTCTCTCTCTCTCTCTCTCTGTATATGTCTATCATTTTTTTCTATCCATTATTTTGTTTCTCTCTCTCTCTCTCTCTCTCTCTCTCTCTCTCTCTCTCTCTCCCTCCCTCCCCATCCAAGGCAAAAATATGGTGATGTTTATATGTTTTCAAAGACTGGATTCCACACTAAGTTTTCCAGCAGAGGTTCCAGTTAGATTCCAGTAAGTTCTCCATCGGTTCCAGGATTCCAGCAAGGGGGGGGCGGAATTCAGAAAGGATCTTGGCAAAATCTTAAGGTGAAATTGACTCCCCTCACTTTGTCTTGGCCTAAAATTGTCATCTCTCCATCTTGAATTCTCATGATAGGATTTATGTAACACAGAAGAGGACAGTAAGGTGTAATAAAGAAAATAAATCGCTTAGGAAAAGATGTTAGGGAGCTTCCTTAGCCAGCGAGAAGGGATTTATGTAACGCAGAAGAGGACAGTAAGGTGTAATAAAGAAAATAAATCGCTTAGGAAAAGGTGTTAGGGAGCTTCCTTAACCGACGAGAGTATGTGCTTATGATAACCTTTCAGTCCGGGTATGGAGGCTCCCTAACACCTCTCCCATAGCGATTTATTTTTGGATATGGCTGGTTATTATTTGTACGTTATTTATGCAGAGTATGGCGATATTGGAAGGATTTTTGTAACACAGAAGAGGACAGTAAAGTGTAATAAAGAAAATGAATCACTTAGGAAAAGGTGTTAGGGAGCTTTCATAATCAGCGAAAATACAAGCTTGTGATAACCTTTCAGTCCGGGTATGGAAGTTCCCCAACACCTCTTCCATAGCGATTTATTTTTGGATATGGCTGGTTAATATGTGTACGTTATTTATGCAGAGTAGGGCGTTATTAGAAGGATTAATGTAGCACGGAAGAGGACAGTAAGGTGTAATAGAGAAAAATAAATCGCTTAGGAGAAGGTGTTAGGGGGCTTCCTTTACCAGACGATTTTTCTCACCTTAAGACAGACGATTAGAGATGAAGGGGTTAGACCGGTAGGTAAAGCTTTCTTCTACCACTTCACCCCGACGATCTTTTCTCAAATCAATTTAGTCTAAGGAAGGGTTGATTAAAATGAAAAAAAATATATATATGATTGGAGTGAAGGAATGAGAGTAAGATTAGAGAGTGATATAAAAGAGTAAATATATAAAAGAGTGAATAAAAAGAGTAAGCAGAATTAAAAAAAAAGAGGAGAGATTGAAGAGTAAGTATTGTTAAAAAGAGTAAATAAGAAAAGAGTGAGTAATGTAAAGAGTAAATATGATTAAAGAGTAATATAAAAAAGAGTAAATATGAGAGTAAACAATATAAAGAGAGTAAATAAAAGAGTAAGCAGTATTAAAAAGAGTCAATAAAAGAGTAAGCAGTATAAAGAGAGTAAATAAGAGAGTAAGCAATATTAAAAAAGAGAGTAAGCTGTATAAAAAAGAGTAAAGATAAATGAGTAAGAAAATATAAAAAAGAGTGAATATTAAAGAGTAAGCAATATAGAAAAGAGTAAAGAGTAACAAAACATAAAAGAGAGTAAATATTAAAGAGTAAGCAATATAAAAAAGAGTACGGTAAGAATAAAGAGGAAAAGCATTGTTAAAGAGAGTAAATAAGATAGAAGAGACAATCACGGAATCTAAATATATCTAAAAATTAAGAGAGTTTATAAATATGGGCTTAAACTCGTGTCAACAAGGGGGGAGGGAGGAGGGGAGGATGATGGGGGAGGGAGGTGGAGGGGAGGAGAGAGTGGGAGGGAGGGGGAGGGGTGGGGGAGAGGAATTGGGAGTCTATAGGTCGTACTGAAAGGTGTAAACAGGAGGTGAGGGAAGGAGTGAAGGAGGCAGGGAAGGAGGGAAGTGAAGGAAGGAGAGAAGGAAGGAGGAAAGGAGGGAATTGAAGGAGGTAGGTGAGGGAAGGAGAAGAGGAGGGAAGAGGGAGAGAAAGGAAAGGAAGGAAGTGAAGGAGGCAAGTGAGGGAAAGAGAAGAGAAGGGAAGAGGGAGAGAAGGAAGGAGATGAAGGAAGGAGTAAAGGAAAGAGTGGAGAACGAAGAAGGGAGGGAGGGAAGGAGAGAAGGAAGGGGAGGAGAGAAAGAAGGGAAGGAGAAAAGGACAGAGGGAAAGAGGGATGAATGGAGGCTAGGAAAGGAGAGATAGAAGGAGGGAAGAGAGAAGGAAGAATGGAAGGACAAGTGATGGAAATGAATGAGAGGAAACGGTCAGTAAGGTGGAGGGAAGGAGAAGAATGAAGGAAGGACAGAGGGGGAGGGAAGAGAAGAGAGAGGATGGAGAAAAGGAAAGAATGTAAGGAAGGAGCGAGCGAGAGAGAGAGAGAGAGAGAGAGAGAGAGAGAGAGAGAGAGAGAGAGAGAGGAAAATGAAGGGAGGAGAAGGAGAAAAGGGGAAGGTGGGGGAGGAAGAGAGAAGGGAAGGAAGAAGGGGGAAAGAGGGGAGGAGAAGAAGAGAAAGGAAGGAGGAGGAGGGAGAGGAGGAGAAGGAGAGAAGGTTAGGAGGGGGAGGGACGGGAGGAGGAGGAGGAGGAGGAGGGTGATGTTTGAGTGTACGAGTCTTGGTGAGAGAAGTAAATAGGAAGTGAAGGAAGGAAGGAGTAAAGGAGGGAAATAAGGAGGAGGGAGGGAAAGATAAAGGTGGAGGAAGGGAGAAAGGGAGAGGAAGGTGTAGGAGGGAGAGACGAGAGTGAGGGTGGAAGGGGAGATGGAGAGAGAGAGAGAGAGAGAGAGAGAGGATCAGAAGAGGACCAAAGACAGACAGGCAGAGACACAGACAAAGAGATACGTTGATGTAAAAGAAAAAAAAAGCGAGAGAGAGAGAGAGAGAGAGGTGAAAGGTAAGAGAGAAGGGGATTACAGGATGAGAAGAGGGAAGAGGATTAGAGAAGGAGAAGAAAGTATTTGTGAAGGACAGATGGAGGAAGAAGAAACGGAGGAAGATGGAGGAGGAGGAGGTGGAAGAAACAGAGGAAGATGGAGGAGGAGGAGGAAGAAGAAACTGAGGAAGAGGTAGGAGGAGAAGGAAGAAACAGAGGAAGATGGAGGAGGAGGAGGAGGAAGAAACAGAGGAAGATGGAGGAGGAGGAGGAGGAGGAAGAAACAGAGGAAGATGGAGGAGGAGGAGGAGGAGGAAGAAACAGAGGAAGATGGAGGAGGAGGAGGAAGAAACAGAGGAAGATGGAGGAGGAGGAGGAGGAGGAAAAAACAGAGGAAGATGGAGGAGGAGGTGGAAGACACAGAGGAAGATGGAGGAGGAGGAGGAAAAAACAGAGGAAGATGGAGGAGGAGGAGGAAGAAACAGAGGAAGATGGAGGAGGAGGAGGAAGAAACAGAGGAAGATGGAGGAGGAGGAGGAAGAAACAGAGGAAGATGGAGGAGGAGGAGGAAGAAACAGAGGAAGATGGAGGAGGAAGAAACAGAGGAAGATGGAGGAGGAGGAAGAAGAAGAAGTAGAGGAAGATGGAGGAGGAGGAAGAAGAAACAGAGGAAGATGGAGGAGGAGGAGGAAGAAGAAACAGAGGAAGATGGAGGAGGAGGAGGAAGAAGAAACAGAGGAAGATGGAGGAGGAGGAGGAAAAGAAACAGAGGAAGATGGAGGAGGAGGAGAAAGAAGAAACAGAGGAAGATGGAGGAGGAGGAGGAAAAGAAGCAGAGGAAGATGGAGGAGGAGGAGGAAGAAACAGAGGAAGATGGAGGAGGAGGAGGAAGAAGAAACAGAGGAAGATGGAGGAGGAGGAGGAAAAGAAGCAGAGGAAGATGGAGGAGGAGGAGGAAAAGAAGCAGAGGAAGATGGAGGAGGAGGAGGAAGAAGAAACAGAGGAAGATGGAGGAGGAGGAGGAAAAGAAGCAGAGGAAGATGGAGGAGGAGGAGGAAAAGAAGCAGAGGAAGATGGAGGAGGAGGAGGAAAAGAAGCAGAGGAAGATGGAGGAGGAGGAGGAAAAGAAGCAGAGGAAGATGGAGGAGGAGGAGGAAGAAGAAACAGAGGAAGATGGAGGAGGAGGAGGAAAAGAAGCAGAGGAAGATGGAGGAGGAGGAGGAAGAAGAAATGTAAAACGACTAAGAAGAGGAGGAGGAAGAAGTAGGAAGAAACAGAAAAGCAGAGGAGGAGGAGGAGGAGGAGGAAGAAATATAATATCAGAGGGACGACAAGGAAGAAAAATAAGAGGAAGAGGATAAAGATGAGGAGGAGGAAGATGCATAAGAAGAACAGGAGGAGGAGGAGGAAGAAGAAGTAGGAGAAGGAGGAGGAGGAGGAAGAAGAAGTAGGATGAGGCGGAGGAAAGAGGAGAAAAATTCGAGACGATGAAAAAAAAAAAAAAAAGGCATAAAACTCCCTAACGCTCTTTCCTCAGCGATTTATTTTGCATATTCCACGTAAATATTCTCACACGTTCATTTATGCATATCCAACACTCTGGATCCTTAAATAAATACTCAGGTGAATTGTGCAAGCTAAATCGCAAAGGAACTGGTGCTAAGGAGCCTACCAAACCCATGAGGATACGTCCCTTGAGTCAATTATCTCTTCCCCCTTCCTTCTTGGACCTTAAATGCAGAGAGGGGTTCGAATTCCCTAACACCTCTTCCGTAGCGATTTAGTCTGCGTATTACACCTATTTCCTTGTATTAAACCGTAGAAATAACAAGGAAGAGGATGTCAGGGTATGATATAGAGAATAATTCGCAGAGAAAAAGGTGCTACGGTTTCCAGCCCCGCCAAGTGCCCATTTGACGAGGTCGTAAAAGAATATCCTTGAGTACTACTTGAGAGAGAGAGAGAGAGAGAGAATTATATAATTTTTACTTTCCATTTCTCTCTCTCTCTCACTCTCTCTCTCTCTCTCTCTCTCTCTCTCTCTCTCTCTCTCTCTCTCTCTCTCTCTCTCTCTCTCTCTCTCTCTCTTCTTTTGCGTTTTCCTTTCACTCCGTCTTTTCTCTCCCATCTCTCACATTATTCCTCCCTTTATCCATCTTCTCCTTCCTCTCCTTCCTCTCCCTCCCCCTCTCCCTGTCCTTTCCATGCACCTCTTTTCTCTCCCTTTCTCATATTATCTCTCTTCTCCCTCATTCATTTTTATTTCACCTTTCCTCCTGTCCCTCCTCCTCCCCCTTCATCACCCTCATTCTCTCCCTCTCCCTTTCAATCCCTCTCCCTCTCACTCTCTCTCTCTCTCTGCCTCTCCCTGTCAGTCTCTTTTTGTTGCTCTCTCAGTCTCCCTGTTCCCCTCCATCCTCCCATTCTTTCTCATTTACCCCCTCTTGTCATTCCTGCTTAATCTCTCCCTTTATTCCAGTCTCCCTTTCCCCCTCCCTCTCCCTTTCCCCCTCCCTCTCCCTTTCCCCCTCCCTCTCCCTTTCTCCCTCCCTCTCCCTTTCCCCCTCCCTCTCCCTCTCTCATTCTCCTTCTCCCTCTCCATCCCACTATTCCTTTTCTCTCTGTCTATCTGCTCTATCCTTTTCTCTTTCATTATTCTTTTCTCTTTCTGATCCCATTCCTTTCTCCCTCTCCCTTCCCTATCTCTCCCACTCAGTCTCTCATTTCTCCTCCTCTCCCTCCCTCCCTCCCTTCCTATCTTTCTCTTTCACCTCCAACACCTTATCTCTCCTTCGCTCCGTCTGTCTCCTCTCCTCCCCTTCACCCTCCCTTCTACCTTTCCTCCCTCCCTCCCTTATACCTTTCCTCCCTCCCTCCCTCCCCCTCCCTCTACCTTTCCTCCCTCCTTCCTCCCTCTACTTTTCCTCCCTCCCCCTCTCTCCTATTGTTTTGGTGACCCAGTAAATTGTGTGAGACGGACCCACGACCTGCAGTGTTATGCTCTCTCTCTCTCTCTCTCTCTCTCTCTCTCTCTCTCTCTCTCTCCACTCAACCTTTTCTTCCCTCCTTTCCCATATCCATCTCCGCCTATCCTGTCTCTCCTTTCCTTTCTTACATTCCTTCTTCACCTCTCATCCCCTCTTCTCTCCCTTTCTCTCCCTCCATGTTTTTCCCCTCTCATTTTTCCCCTTCATTCTCCACTTCCTTCCTTCCTTCCTATTTTCCCTCCCTTCTAGTTTCTTTCTCCCTCTCTTCATCTCTCTCCTTACCTTTCCTTCCCTCCTCTCCAATCTTTCCCTCTCTTGACATTTCTCTTCATCTGCCATTCTATACTTTCCTCCCACCTCTCCATCCCTCCCTCCTCTCCCATTTTTCTCTCCCTTCCTTCCTCCCTCCCTCCATCTTATCCTCCCTCGCAAAATCTCCCTCAGTGAACGAAAATAGCCCAAATCTTAATAACGTCCCAGATTGTATCGTTCGCTGCCTCCCTCTCTCTCTAATACAGTAGTTGCCCATCTCTCTCTCTCTCTCTCTCTCTCTCTCTCTCTCTCTCTCTCTATTCTGTGTCTTTACCTGTCATTTGTATTTTTCTCCTACCAGTTAGGCTATTACCCTTCTCTCTCTCTCTCTCACTCTCTCTCTCTCTCTCTCTCTCTCTCTCTCTCTCTCTCTCTCTCTCTCTCTCTCTCTTTCTCTCTCTCTCTCTCTCTCTCTCTCTCTCTCTCTCAGTTATTTTGAGATGAAATTTTAACTCATCAGTCACTCTATTTGGTCGCGATTTTTATGTATGTCTGTGAGTGCGTTTGAGGTGGTGTGTGTCTGTTTGTATTGCTCTTAAATCTGTTTCACATGAGAGAGAGAGAGAGAGAGAGAGAGAGAGAGAGAGAGAGAGAGAGAGAGAGAGAGAGCAGTACAGTGTTTGGAAATAGTCTGTCCTGTTTTATTATATAGGCTGTATACTTTAGCAACTGTGTGTGTGTGTGTGTGTGTGTGTGTGTGTGTGTGTGTACGGTATATATTTATGTGCTCGCGCGTTTGAGAGATGAAGGAATTGATGTTGTTGTTGTTGGACAAATAGGGAGCTATGTTGATATTCATTATGTGTTTGTGTTTGTCTGTTTGTGCATCTAGTTCTGTAAGAGAGAGAGAGAGAGGAATAAAATCGTCTGGAGAGAGAGTAAAGTTAGAATCATCATCCTTCTAGTCGTTTTATTGCTTTATTTCTAACTCCTTTACTAGATGCCTTCCATAAGCTGAATAAAATCGTCCAGGGAGAAATAAATCAGTAAATAAATAATAGATAAATAGATAAATGGATTGTTTTGAAGGGTTGGGTTGAGGAGAGATTTGGACCTTGTGATAGTGTTTTGATTTTCTTCTTTGTCTTGTTTGTTTTTGTCTCATTTATTTGTACATACATACATACATACATACATACTTCTTCCTCTAATACATACACGCACACACGTACATACATACATACATACTTCTCTTCCTCTAAAACATACACACACACATACATTTCTCTCTTTCTATACATACATACATACATACATTTCTCTCTCTCTCTCTCTCTCTCTCTCTCTCTCTCTCTCTCTCTCTCTCTCTCTCTCTCTCTCTCTCACTTCTTGCTGGGTCTCAGGTATCACACTGATTGATGGAGAAGGCAACTTGGGAGGAAGATTTGCTGAGAGAGAGAGAGAGAGAGAGAGAGAGAGAGAGAGAGAATGTGCGGTTGTGTGTCGTTTCTGTGTTTTTGTGTAGGAGGGGGTTGGTGTGTGTGTGTGTGTGTGTGTGTGTGTGTGTGTGTGTGTGTGTGTGTGTGTGTGTGTGTGAAAGACAGACCGGCAGGCAGACAGAGAGCAAGAAATAGAGAGAGAGAGAGAGGGGGGGGGAGGGGGGACACGGAACCCGGATAAAAAGGAAAGAATGATAATGGAAAGACGACGAGTGAGGGGAAATGAGAAAAAGTTAGAAAATAAAGAGAATGAGAGACAATAAGGATGGAAGAAAGAATGATTAATTAGCGAGAGAGAGAGAGAGAGAGAGAGAGAGAGAGAGAGAGAGAGAAAGAGAGAGAGAATTATCTTAGGGAAAGAAAGTAGAAGGAAGGGAAAGAAAACAAAAGATGTACGGTATGCAACGAGAGAGAGAGAGAGAGAGAGAGAGAGAAGAGAGAGAGAGTTAGCTTAAATTCTTTCACAATGATTGTAAGGAATATTTGTGTATACGAGTGTGTGTGTATGTCTGTGTGTGTATGTCTGTGTTATTATATGTGTATGTGTGTGTGTGGGATATATATTGGTGTATGGTTGTTTTATATGGATGCATTTGTGTGTTTTTGTGTATGTTTTTGTATATTTGTTTTTACTCTATGTCAGTCTGTCTTTATGTGCCTGTGTAACTCTCTTTTTTCTTTTTGTCTTTCTCTCAACCTGTCACCTTTCTCCTCACTTCCAATTCTGAGCTTTGTCTCTCTCTCTCTCTCTCTCTCTCAAGCTAACACCAAGACGGATTGCCCATGACGTCATCAAGCAAGCAGCCAATAAGAGCTCGCTTTTCCTATGACGTCACCACCAAATATCCAATAGGAGGACAGTATTTTTTCTCCATTGTTTTGGTGCTACGGAGAGAGAATATGGCGGTGATACAAGGAACAATATCATTTTTTTTTTCATTTTTTCAATTATTTTTCATTTTTTCATGGCCGTGGACTGCTGTAATTTTTCCCAGCTGAATAAAATCATCTGGAGTCACCCCGAGTAATGTGGAAAATTAGGGTGGCCACCATCCACTCACTCGATGAACTGATACTCGTACATTCAGGTGACTCTAAGGGCCGAGTCAAGTGGTTTCCTCTTACTACGTTGGGTGGTAACCATATAACTCAAGTGAAGCCTGGTGGTCTAGTGGGATTGGGCGCATGAACCAGATGGGGCCCCTAAGGGTTTACATCCAAGGATGGGTTGGGGTTTATTGCACACATAATGCTACTCAGGGTCGAGGGAGGCTGGTCACCCTGTCCTTAAATATCGCGACTAATTAGGTAGATAGATAGATAGATAGATATTCCAACGTTTAGATATTTAATATATTTTTTTTATCTATGCATGTCTTCTACTTCGGGATTTTTATTTATTGGTTTGGTTTTATTTTTTATTTTTTTCGTTAGTTTCGGGAGGGTTATTTATTTATTTTTTTTTTTTTGGGGGGGGCCTTGACGCGTAGATGCTGTTTAAAAATAGATGTAAAAGTAGACTTAAAAGAGTGAGACAACGATAGATAAAAGAGAGAGAACAGGTGAGATAAGAATTGGTCTTAGTTATGTACTTCATCTGTCGGTCAAATTCTCTCTCTCTCTCTCTCTCTCTCTCTCTCTCTCTCTCTCACAGCATCCGGGCAGGTCCTCCGGGTGGATATATAAGTGCCACCCCAGGAAGTCGCCCCTCGACAACGCCAGGTGAAGGAGGTACAAGCAGTCTCCATTAACCCCTTCAGCCAGAGGACGATTTTTTCCCGGCTAACACTTCAGACGCTTTTAGTCAGCTGAGGAGAGAGAGAGAGAGAGAGAGAGAGAGAGAGAGACCTCGGGGTGAAGGGGTTTATCTGTTTAATTATACAAAAGTGATCAAATTACCCACCTTGATCCAATTAACCTTTCTCCCCGTAAGCGCACAGATCCCGGCCATCCCGATTATCACACGTATTACCCGGGATTAGGTCAGTGGCGTTAGATTAGGTCAGATTAGGTTAGTTTGGGCTGGGATGGGTCGAGTTAGATTGGGTTAGATTAGGTCAGATTAAGTTAACAGAAACATAGGTTAATTTGGATTAGATTGAATAAAGTATATGTTACGGCCTGTCTAAGAATAAGGAAAAGAACTAGATAGATGCGGGAACTTCAGGGCTTGAGGTGGGGCTCCACTGATGTCGCTAAAATCTACGGGAGTTAAGCACCTCGTTTCCGAAAAAAAAAAAACTTTAGTGCGGGACAGAGGGACAAGGCCAATCCAGGTTAAGCTAATTAAGCGTACAATACCTTCCTTCCCTCTAAGAACAGATACCAGACCGCTCTCATAATCAGCTTTTCCCTGTGTTCCTCTCATTTGCATTAATTCCCTCCATATTCTCAATAAATTCCCTCCATATTCTCAATTACTCGGCCGCTTGAGGATTAAAAATGTCCATGAGTGTGAAGGAGAAACTCTTTAAAAAAAACAAAACAAACTCATTACAAATCTCACCCCGGCCTGGTACAGATGCTAGAAGGAAATGGATTATTCAAATGAGCAGTTGCGCAATTAGCCGGGGAAAGTATATAATGGTTACCGCTCTCTTCAGACCCCACTTCGTTTTCTGTAATGGCCCTCTTAACGAAAATGGGGACCAGGTCGAAAAGAAAAATACTTAACACTCGATTTTTGTATGCCCTCTCTTTTTCTCCCTAATAGCCAGCCCATTATGGTGTTTTAATTAGAGAGAACGTAATTTTAGGTTAAGTCACCCCTTTGATACTCTTCTTTACTCTCGTTTTCTGTACTTTTTTTGGGTGTGTTTCAGTCTCTCTCTCTCTCTCTCTCTCTCTCTCTCTCTCTCTCTCTCTCTCTCTCTCTCTCTCTCTCATGCTGACCTGGTAACCCAAAACATCTAAAAAAAAAAAGGTCAAAATAATTACTCTCTCTCTTGGTGACCGACGCCGCATCCTGTAAGTAGTATCATGAACAACTAATTATATGAGGCTTCCATCATACTACTGTCAGGCCGTTGTCTGACCCCTCATCCTGTGAGGGGTGGCTCAGAAAATGAACTCTAAGCGTTTCTCTCCCTACTTCACATTGACCACTTTCATCCTCTCTCTCTCTCTCTCTCTCTCTCTCTCTCTCTCTCTCTCTCTCACACACACACACACACACACACACACACACACACACACACACACACACACACACACATACACACAGGATCATCAAAACCAATCAGATTCTTCCAAGTGCCAGTCTTCCCGTAGAACACAACATCCAACAATCACTTTTCCATCCAGCTCCCTAATTGTACGACTGAATGAGTAGGGACAACCCCACTCTCCGCCCCCTCACTCTCTTCCTCGTCCCTCAACTACTTACCTACTCTTCCGTCCTCCTCCTCCTCCTCCTCCTCCTCCTCCTCCTCCTCCTCCTCCTCCTCCTCCTCCTCCTCCTCCACCTCCTCCTCCTCCACCTCCTCCTCTTCCTCCTCCCTCTTCTTCTTCACCCCTTACCTTTACAGTTTCATCTTATTAGTCTTTATATCCTCTTTATACCGATTCTCTCTCTCTCTCTCTCTCTCTCTCTCTCTCTCTCTCTCTCTCACACACACACACACACACACACACACACACACACACACACACAGATTCAGTGCTCTTTATTCCCTTAGGCAGATGTATTTATAGATTTTTTTTTCTTTTTTCAGTAAGTGTTGGACCAGCAAAGTTGAGATTATGGTGGTGAGTACAGAATTCTCTCTCTCTCTCTCTCTCTCCCCACCCATAACTCCCCTGCCTCTTTGTTTACATCCAGGCAGAGTTTCGCCAAAAGTCCGCTAGATGGCTCTCAGTTCCGCCCCCTATTTCCAGGTTACATACATTTTTCACCCCCCTTAATTCGCAGTTCTTTTACATATATAGTCTTTAAAATGGTCGCCTTCTCTCTCATTGTTTTCTTTTATTTTCTCGTTTGTCTTATATTTTAATCTATTCGCCTTCTGTTTATTTACCTTTTTTATTTTCTCTTTATTCTACATAGTTTTCGCTTCTGTTTTCTCCGTTTTCCTTATCCTGTCTCTTTTGCCCCTTTCTCTACTTCTCTTTTCTCTTTGTCTGTCTTCTCTTTTCCCTCTCATTTTCTGTTTTGTTCCCTCATTCTCTTGTTCATCTTATATTTCTGTCCTTTTTTCTCCTCTCTGTCTCCCTTTTCTCTTATTCTCCTTGTTCCAATTTCCTTCTTGTTACTTTATTTTTTCATCACTTTCTCACTTGCTTTTTTCTCCTATTTTTCTTCTGTGCTGTTCCATTTGTTCTTCTTTCTCGTTTTGTCTCCATTTTTCTCTTCCTTTGACTACTCTCTTTGCTGTCTTTAATTTTTGTATTCTGCACCTCCTTGGAGTG
>NC_136969.1:29424148-29429148 GCF_032717465.1 Coenobita brevimanus | reverse complement strand
AGAGAGAGAGAGAGAAAGTAGCATGAAATGAAGGAGAGAAGGAAAGGGAGGAGGAAAGAAAGAAAAATAGGAGGAAATCTGATACGATGAGGTTGAGAGGGAGAGAAAAAAGTGAGAGAGGTGGCTAGATTACACATTCTCTCTCTCTCTCTCTCTCTCTCTCTCTCTCTCTCTCTCTTTCCTTTATTTTCCTTCATTCCATTTCCTCCTTTTTACTTCCCTCTTTCCCCGTCTCTTCTTTCACTCCTCTCTTCCGTCTCTCCTTCCTTCCATTCTTCTTTCCTTCCTTCCTTCCTTCCTTCCTTCATAGATTAATTCCCCAATTATTTCCCTGTCTCATTAACCTCCTCCCTTTTTTCCTTCCTTCCTTCCTTTCTTCCTTCCATCTCTCCTTCATTCCTTCCTTCCGTCTTTCCTTCCTTCCTACACCTCATGAATTAATGTCCAAATTATTCCCCTGTCACACTCCTTCCATCCTTTTTTCTATCATTCTTTTTTTCCCTCCTCCTCCTCTCCCTCCCTCCTTCCCACCCTCTTCCCTCCCTTTTTTTCTAGTAGTTGTTTCCTCCCTCTTCTCCCTTCCTCCATCCCTCCTCTTCTTTCCTTCTTCCTTCACTTCCTCGTTCCTTCTGTCCTTCTTATAATCACTCATTAATTCCTACAGTACTTTCGTTTTTCTTTCCTCCATCCAACCCTCCTTCCTTCCTTCTTCCTTCCTCCTTTCCTAGTTCCGTCCTTTCTTCCTTCCTTCGATCACCCATAGATTAATACTCTCAATTTTACCGCTGTCTCCCATAATCCTCCCTCCCTCCTTCCTTCCTTCCTTCCTTCCTTCCTTCCTTCACCCATAGATTAATGCCCCAATTAATCCCCTGTCTCCCATTACACCCTCAAATCCTATTAACTGCTCCAACACGGAAATATCGCCTATTTTTCCCCACTTGAAATATAGTACCAATTAGGAAAAGGTCGCTGCTTGGTTGCCCCCCATTTTCTTTATTCCCGTTTTCTTGAATAGGGAAACTTTTTTATTGCTTTCTGAGTAGGGGAAAAGATGGGGTAGTTTTGTTTTTACGCCTCTACTTTCACTCATTTTTATGCCGCTTTCTCTCATGTCCTTTCTCACTTCCTCACTCACTTTTTTCCTTCACTATTTCACTTTCTTATATCTTTCTTCCGCTGTTTCTCATATTTTTTCTCACGTCCTCACTTTTAATCACTCATTCACTTTCTTACTTCTTTCTTACTGTTTTCTTTTTTTAATAATATTTTCAGATGATTTTGACAACTTTGAAGAAATATTTTTGGTGGAAGCTATACTCTTTTCATTTTTGCTTGGCCTAAAACCACCTTCTTTCCAAGTTGAATGCTGAGGTGTAACAGTAGATTTGTACTAGAGTATTGATGCTAGTCACGAAGAAGTGCTGTGGAGAGGATGTAGACTTAGTAAAATGAGCAGCAAAAAGAAGAAAATGTGGACCAAGTTACAGTGAAAGGAGTATAGAAATTTTCCCTTAAATCCTTTCACAGCCTGATTTTTCGAAGTTAAAAAAAAAAAAAAAAGTGAAGATGGGAAAATTAGAATGAATAATGCGTCCTGGGATTGAAAAAAACCCATCATCATCATCATCATCATCATCATAATCACCACCACCACCACATATCATCACGACCACCACCACCACCACCACCACCATCATCATCATCATCATCATCATCATCATCATCATCACGACCACCACCACCACCACCATCATCATCATCATCATCATCATCATCATCATCATCATCATCATCATCATCATCATCATCACCACCACCACCAACAACAACACCAACAACAACAACAACAACAACAACAACAGCAACAACAGCACAAACAACAACAGTAAGGCTACAAACACGTGAAGTATCCCAGACCTTCCTCAGTAGCCCAGGGACTACTATAAGAACCGCTCCCTTGAGGCGGGAGTTAAGGGAGGAAGAGGAATGGGCGAGTAGGTGTGGGATTGGCGAGAGAGAGAGAGAGAGAGAGAGAGAGAGAGAGAGAGAGAGAGAGAGAGAGAGAGAGTGAATGTGAATGTTTAAGAAAATAGCAAAGAAGAGAGAAAAAAAGGTAGAGTGAACGAAAAGAAGAGTAAAGGGAAAAAATAGAGAGAGAGAGAGAGAGAGAGAGAGAGAGTGGTATGAATGTTTAAGAAAGAATATAAGAAAAAAGGTAAATTGAACGAAAAGAGTAAAGAGAATAAATGTGTGTGTGTGTGTGTGTGTGTGTGTGTGTGTGTGTGTGTGTGAGAGAGAGAGAGAGAGAGAGAGAGAGAGAGAGAGAGAGAGGCGGACATCCCTAGGGCGCGCCGTGTTCCTCGTTGTCACTCCACTCACTCTTCCTTTTTCTCACACTCTCTCACTTTTTCTCACACTGACTCTGACTTAACTTTTTGTCACCTTTCTCACTTACTCTCTCACTTTCTTTTACTTACACATTTTTCTCGCATTTTCTCTCACATTCTCAGTAATTTTCTTTATTTTCTCACTTCTCTCGCTGATTTTCACACATTTACTTTTTTTTCCAGATTTTTCTTGCTCACTTTCTGCATTTTCCCATTCCTTGGTTTTCACTTTTTCTCACTCACTTTCTCTCACTTTCTCACTCATTTTTTGACTATTTTTTTTTCTCTTCCTAATTCTCTCACTTTTTTCTCTCCCCTTTTTTTTTTTACTTTTTTCATTATTTTCTTATTTTCTCACTTTCTTTCACTCAGTTTTTCCCACCCACTCTCTTACATATTCTTTCTTACTCATTTTCTTACCCATTCTCACTCACTTTCATATTTTCTCACTTTTCTCACTCACTCTTCGTTTGTCACTTACACGCTTTATTTCCTCTCTCTCATAATTTGCCATTTTCTCTATTCTCTCACTTCCTCTTGTTTTTTTCAGTTCCGACTCACTTTCACTCTTTCTCATTCACTTTCACTCATTTTTTTCTTCCGCTTCTTCTCATATCCTTTCTTACTTCCTCGCTCATTTTTTTCTCTCACTTTTTCACTTTCTTAATTTTTCCTTTTAGTTTTTCTTACTGTTTTCCTCTCTCTCTCTCTCTCTCTCTCTCTCTCTCTCTCTCTCCCTCCACACACACACACACACACACACACACACACACACACCCGCCTCATATCCAATTTGCTGTTTGTTCTCACACGTAAATTTCTCTCTCTCACATTTTCTCACTTTCACTCGCCCACTTTTTTCTCACTTCCATTCTCTCACTTTCTTTTCCTTCACCTTATCTCTCTCCCTTCTCGGACTTTTCTTTCATTTTTTGGTCCCTCTTTCTTTCACTGTTTTTTTTTTATCTTTATTTATCTTTCACCTTTTTCGTTCATTTTATTTATTTATTTATTTATTTTATTTTTTTACACCTACTCACCCACCCTTTTCTTTTTTTTTTTTTTTTTTAGTTTTCAAGTTTTTTCTGTCCTTCCCATTTCTCTCTTTTCTCTTTTAATTTCTTTCCCTCTCTCCCTTCTTCCTTCCCTCCCTCCCTTCCGTCCTTCCTTCCTTCTTCCTTCCTTCTTCTCTCCTTCTCTCCGTTCTTTCTTCCTTCCTTCCCTCTTTCCTTCCTTCCTCATTCTTTTTTTTTTTGCCATCATGTCCCTTCCACATAATTTTTTCCCTTCCCTACATCTTCTTTCCTTCCTCCATCCCTCCCTTCCTCCATCCTTCTCCTTCTCTTTCTCCTTCGTTTTTTGCATCCGTTCTTCCATGACACGTTTAAGGTAGTATTTATTTCCTTGTTTCATTGCTGTCTTCTCTCTCCCTCCCTCCTCTCTTTCTTTCCTTCTTTCCCTCCTTACTTCCTACTGTATCTTCCTTCCTTCCTTCCTTCCGTCCTTCACTCAGCCGGCCGTGGCATTAACATAACCTCCCTCTGTCCTGTTTGCATAAATGTATGTGTGAGTGCGCGTGTCTGTTTGCTTGCGTGCCTGTGTGATTGAGTGTGCGTGCGTCCTGATTGAGTGTGTTTGTCTGAATGTGTTTGTAAGTTGGTGCCTGTGTATTATGTTTACTTGTGTGTGTGTGTGTGTGTGTGTGTGTGTGTGTGTGTGTGTGTGTGTGTGTGTGTGTTTAGCTAAGTGCATGTATGCTTCAGCGTGCATCTCTTTGCCTGCTTGTCTGAGCCCTAATGTATCGTGTGTGTGTGTGTGTGTGTGGATTGGTGGGGGCCGTTCGTGATTTGAAAGGACTAATTTTTTATATGAGCTGAAGTCCTTTAAATATCGATAAATTGCAGAATAATTCGCTGTGCAAAAGATGTTACGTAATCTCAAAAGCCATTTAGATTACGATCCTCTTTCACACTCAGTCACCTTCTCACTTATTGTCACACTTTCACACATTATTATACTTATTTCCTCACGATTTTATTCACACTTTCACACATCTTCACTCACATTTTCTCACTTTCACACATTTTCACACTCACTTTCACACATTTTCACACTTTCACACATTTTCACACTCACTTTCACACATTTTCACACTCACTTTCACACATTTTCACACTCACTTTCACACATTTTCACACTCACTTTCACACATTTTCACACTTTCACACATTTTCACACTCACTTTCACACATTTCCACACTTTCACACATTTTCACACTTTCACACATTTTCACACTCACTTTCACACATTTCCACACTTTCACACATTTCCACACTTTCACACATTTTCACACTTTCACACATTTTCACACTCACTTTCACACATTTTCACACTCACTTTCACACATTTTCACACTTTCACACATTTCGATACTCAGCTTCCAGTATTTTCACACACACATTCACACGCTCTCGGTCATTTTCGCAGCCACCTTCACACATGTTGTCACTCACTTTCACACATGTTCTCACTCACTTTCACATATTTTCACACATGACAGAGAACGTGCAGCGCCGTAATGGGTGACACAGTTAACATTAAAATTATTT
>NC_136969.1:29416648-29421648 GCF_032717465.1 Coenobita brevimanus | reverse complement strand
AATACTCAATTACCACTTAATTTTCTAATACCACTTACTTCATTAATACCACTAAATACTCTAATACCACTTAATATCAATAATTTAATATTTTAAATCCTTTACATTCAATAAAGATGTTCAGATTTTTAATACCGAGGCTTCAATGACAGCTGAATAAAACCGTCTAAATAATAATAATAATAATAATAATAGTAATAATAATAATAATAATAGCGCTTGAGTTGAGGCGATCATGAAGTGGGTAATACGCTTCCACAACCGCTGCTGAAAGAAATCGTCTGGAGTCAGATTAAGAGACGCTTTCCATCTTCTCCTTCCCCCCTCATCTACCCACCCTATTCTTCCCCTCCCCCTTATCTACCTTCCCTGTTCTTCCCCTCATCTACCTTCCCTATTCTTTCCCTCCCCCTCATCTACCTTCCCTGTTCTTCCCCTCCCCCTCATCTACCCACCCTATTCTTCTTACCCTTCCCTTCATCTACCTTCGCTGTTCTTCCCGTTCCCCTCATCTACCCACCCTGTTCTTCCCCTTCCCCTCATCTAGCTTCGCTGTTCTTCCCCTCCCCCTGGTCTACCTTCCCTGTTCTTCCCCTCCCTTCATCTGCCTTCCCTGTTCTTCCCCTTCCCTTCATCTACCTTCCCTATTCTTTCCCTCCCCCTCATCTACCTTCGCTGTTCCTCCCCTTCCCCTCATCTACCTTCGCTGTTCCTCCCCTTCCCCTCATCTACCCACCTTGTTCTTCCCCTCCCCCTCATCTACCCACCCCGTTGTCCCCCTTCCCCTCATCTACCTTCCCTGTTCCTCCCCTTCCCCTCATCTTCCCTTCTCCCCTTTTCTTCTCCCCATTCTTTTCTTTCCCCTCTTCTCATCGTCACTCTTCTCACCCCCTCTCTTCTCTTCCCCTGTCTCCACTTCTTCATTTTTCCTCCCCCCCCTTCATCTCTTTCCCCCTTCTTCTCTTTCCCCCTTCTTCTCTTTCCCTGTTCTCCTCTTCCTCCTCCTCCTTCTCTTCCCCCTCTTCTTTTCCCCCCTCCTTCCTCTTCTCCAGTGCCCTACTCTGCTGCTGTTAGAATTGCAATACTAGACTTGCACTGGCCATGAAGGGGCTTATATAAAATTGTGGTACAAATGTGTTGCATGGTTTTGTTGCGTGTCATTGCAAAGTGTCACATTCCTTGCAACATTTTTTTCTGAATGTTTTTAATTGAGTATGGCTGTAGAGAATGCCAGATAGATACACAGATAGATACAGCAGGCAGACGGATAGATAGACAGGTAGATAGACGCGCGGACAGATGAATTACTAGAGGGGGAGAGCGAGGAAGAGAAAAACGAGAGAGGGAAGGAAACTTTATATTGTCCTGTGTGTGGTATTCATTCAGTAGCTGGTGTGTGTCTGCCTGTGTCTGTCTGCCCATTTATCTGTCTACATATAGTGTGTGTGTGTGTGTGTGTGTGTGTGTGTGTAACAGTTAAACCTTCTATTTGTCTACTTACATCTCTCTCTCTCTCTCTCTCTCTCTCTCTCTCTCTCTCTCTCTCTCTGTACTTTAAGGATCCTCCCACGGTCCAGTTTGGCAGGGCATACCGGCACCAATCCTTGAGTGCTGGGTTCAGTCCGAATGAAGGCAGACATTTAAGATGGGTTTGCAGTATTTTCACCTATTTACCCACGTTCCTATCCCGCAAATAAGAAGAGGTACCATCGAAGATATATGTAGATTCCCTCACTCACAAACACAACCACATCAAAACGTTAATTTCCCACCATTACTTTCCACATCTATACCTAAACATGAAGCATTGGGTGGGGGGGTGTCAGTTCCCCAGTGATAGAAATTAGTACTTTTTGGCCCTACGGATCAATTTGCCCCAAGGATCCTGTCCGGGGGTAGTAAATGACCACTAGTTACGAATTTAGTATGTGTGGTGGTTTGGACATGTGGAGAGGATGGAGAGCGAGAGACTGACGAGGAGAGTGTATGTGAGTGAGGTGGAGGGGGAGGCCAAGGATGAGATGGAAGGATGGAGTGGAGAGGTATATGAGAGAGGGGGGTGTGAGCTGGGAGCAGGGCAATGAAATGGCGGGGGGGGACAGGGCGACGTGGAGGCGATTTGTTTGTGGCCACCCCTTACGGGATTAAGGCGCCTGGCAATAGATAGATAAATAGATTGATGGTGCGGAGTCACGGGGCGCCTGAATGTACATAAACCCTTAAATAATCAGGAACTTAAAGCATAGAAGCCAAACTAATTAACACATAGGCAGGTGAGGGTAGTGGTGGCAGGTGAGGGTAGTGGTGGCAGGTGAGGGTAATGGTGGCAGGTGAGGGTATTGGTGGCAGGTGAGGGTAATGGTGGCAGGTGAGGGTAATGGTGGCAGGTGAGGGTAGTGGTGGCAGGTGAGGGTAATGGTGGCAGGTGAGGGTAATGGTGGCAGGTGAGGGTAATGGTGGCAGGTGAGGGTAATGGTGGCAGGTGAGGGTAATGGTGGCAGGTGAGGGTAGTGGTGGCAGGTGAGGGTAATGGTGGTAAAGGTGGCATGTCTGACTTTACTGTTGGAAATTTTTTATGTATATTTTGGGGGATTTTAACGAGGCAGATGGATAGATAGATGATAGATAGATAGATTTAGATAGATATTGAGATGAAAGAGGAGGCGATAAGTTTTAAGTCATACCTTATCTCAGTATTTCAGGTAGATAGATAGATAGATAGATAGATAGATGGATGGATGGATGTATATATTGAAAGAGAGAGAGAGAGAGGAGAGGGATGAAGGAGGGGGTAGAGAGAGGGAGGAGAGTATGGCGAAAGAGGGGAGAAGGGAGGGGATAGAAGGGAGAGGGAAGAGGAAAAGAGGGAGAGAGGAGAGAGGGAGGGGGAGGGGGGAACGAGGGGGGGAAGGGGGTTCTGCGAAAAGATGTGACCTGGAGAAATTGCTTTTGTTTCTGGTTCCTCCCCTCCCCCCTCTCTTATCTTTTACTCTCTCTCTCTCTCTCTCTCTCTCTCACACACACACACACACACACACACACACACACACACACACACACACACACACACACACACACAATCCCATGTCACCTAATCACTCCTCCTCTGTCTTCATACTCACTCCCCCCTTACACCCCCCCTTCCTCCCTCCCTCCCTCTTCCCTCCTCTCCCCTCTTCCCCCACTTCTCTCCCCCTCCTCTTTCCTCCCTCCCCTTTTTCTTCCCTCTCTTTCAATTCCATTTTCTAAACTGATCTCTCTATTTTTCACTTTTCTCCCCATTTTCTTTTCCCTTTCCTTTCTCTCTCCCTCTTTCCCTTCACGCTGCTTTCTCTAACTCACTTTCTCTCATTTTCTTTCTTTCTTTCACTCATTTTACCCTTCAGTCAATTCTTTTCATTACATATGGTCATTTTTTCTTCCGTCCCCAAATAATTTCTTCCCCTTCTCTCTCTGTCTCAGTCTACCCTTAAATTTCACCTGTGATCCTCATTTTCTTCCTTCCCTCACTCTTTCTTTAATCTACTATCTCATTTTCTTTCATATTTTTTTCTTTCACTGATCCCTGCGTTTTTATATTTCATCCTCTCTCTCTCTCTCTCTCTCTCTCTCTCCATCCAAACACCTTTCCCTTCCCCCCCTTCACCCCTTTCCCCCATCACCTTATCCAGTCCCTCCCCTCACTCTCCTACCTGTCTTTCTCCCCAGTCACCCCTCACATTTTCTCCCCTCCTCCTCCCTCCTATACCCTCACTCCCCTCCCCTCATCCCTAGGACTTCACCCAGTTCTCCTTCCTCACCCCAGTCCCCTTCCCTCTTAATCTCCCCTACACTCTATCACCCTATCCCTAACCTTCCCTCCACAGTCACCCCTCTACTTTCCTTCCCAATTCCACCACCCCCACTCCCCCCTCCCCTTACCCCCTTCTCCCTCCCCTTTCCCCTTTACCCCTTACACCCCCTCCCACCTTCCTCCTCCAATTCCTTCACCGTCACCCCTTACCTTTTCTCCGTCCCTCCCTTCCCCTCTTACCTTCCTCCTCCACTTCCTTCACTGTCACCCCTTACCTTTTCTCCCTCCCTCCCCTCTCCTCTCTCCCCTCCCCTCCCTCCCCCCTCCAATCTCCAATCATCCCTGTCTCCTTAAATGGCGCCTTAAGTTACGGCACCTTCGCGTCCGCTGGTCAGAGGTACCATTGTGGCAAAGAGAATTTAAGGCCACGGAAAAGGCGTTGTGTCTTAGACCTGTGTGTGGAGGGTAAGTTTTCTGTTTTCTCTTTCTTTTTCTTTTGGGGTGTGGGGTGGTGGAAGGGGTTATGAGAGAGAGAGAGAGAGAGAGAGAGAGAGAGAGAGAGAGAGAGAGAGAGAGAGAGAGTGTGTGTTAATCATTTTGTCCTAACTATTCAGAATCAACCTCCTTCATTTCTTCCGGATAAAAAGGAATATATTTACCTAAAGTCTTGTTATTCCTAAATATTAATCTACCTTAATTATAAGCTCCTCACCTGTTCTTACCTTGATTGCTCTTCCAGGTAACGAAAGCAGGGTTTTGTTTTACGTAGAGTTTCATTTTTTTTTTTTTTTTTTTTTTTTTTTTTTTTTTTAAATCAGTTTCTTGTTAATTTTTTCTCAGTGCGATTAGACTATTTTTTTACGAGAGAGAGAGAGAGCGGTGTAGTGATATATTTTTGTAATGGTCGCTGTTCCCGTCCGGTTGTTTTTTGTTGTCCTCTCGTTTTATTGTTTTACTTGTCAACTGTATCTCTCTCTCTCTCTCTCTCTCTCTCTCTCTCTCTCTCTCTCTCTCTCTCTCTCGTTTTATTGGCTTGCTTGTCAACTGAATCGTTTCTCTCTCTCTCTCTCTCTCTCTCTCTCTCTCTCTCTCTCTCTCTCTCTCAATTTGAAATGCTGAGCTAATGTATGTCTGTTGGTGTGATCGGATGAGACTGAAGGAGAGTGAAGGAAGGAAGGAAGGAAAGAAGGTGAGAGGATGAAGGAAA
>NC_136969.1:29369148-29411648 GCF_032717465.1 Coenobita brevimanus | reverse complement strand
TGAAGGATAGGAAGGAAGGAAGAGGGAGAAAAGGAAGGAAGGAAGGAGAACAGTAGAGAATGAATGTAGAAGGAAATGCCACTTGAATGAGAGAGAGAGAGAGAGAGAGAGAGAGAGAGAGAGAGAGAGGGAGGGAAACCTAGGTAATTAACTGCCTTATTTCCTCGCTCCTTTTCCTCACTCACTCACTAGCAGTCAATTACTAAGCTTCCCCTTTCCTCCCTCCTCCTCCTCCTCTTCCTCCTCTCTTTCTCTCCCTTCCTCACCCCCTCTTCCCTCTTACTCCCCCTCTTCTCTCTTACTCCCCCTTGCCCCATCCCCCTACCCCTGCTACCCCCCTTTCCTCCCTCACCCTGTCATCCCCTCCTTCCTCTTCTCTCTAGTCCCCCTTCCCCCTCCCCCTCCCCCGCTCCCAACTCACCACCTCTTGAGTAAAATACATCCACTTTTCTGGGGAGGGAAGGAGGGAGGGAGGGAGGGAGGAAGGGAGAGAAAAATAATGAAAAATGAAATGAGCATAGGAAGGAAGGAGGAAGAAGTAAGAGAATGAAGGAGAGTTGTAGTGAAGGAAGGCCAAAGGAAGGAGAGATGGAAGGAAGGAAGGAAATAGGGAGGGAAGGAAGGAGGTAGAAGAGGTAAAGTATGAAGGAGGGAGAGAAGGATGTAAAAATGAAGGAAGGGGAGATGAAAAGTGAAGGAAAGAAGCAGGAAGTAGGGAGATCAGGAAGAAAGGAAGGAAGAAGGGATGGAAATAAGGAAAGGAAAGGAAGATGGATGGTAGGAGACAAAGAACGGAGGAAGGAAGGGGAAACAAAGGAGGAAAAGAAATAGAATAAAAAGGAAGGAAGGAAGGAAAGATTGTTGTTGTTGCTGTTGTTGTTGTTGTTGTCATCATATTTCCCTTTTTCTCTCATCATCATCATCATCATCATCATCATCATCACCTTCTTAATTTGTTATTTGCACTGATAAATACCTATGCATTAAAAGAAGAAAAAATAGAGGAAGAGGAGCATAAAAAGGAGAAGGAATGTAAGATAATATGAGAGAGAGAGAGAGAGAGAGAGAGAGAGATAAGAGAGTGGTGTTCGACATCTGTTCATTTGGGTTACAAGGTCAGCATGAGAGAGAGAGAGAGAGAGAGAGAGAGAGTAAAGAGAAAGGAGGAAAATCGAGATGTGTATGGTTTCTCCCTGTCTCTCTCTGCCTCTCCCTGCCTCACCTTGTCTTACCCTGCCTCTCTCTGCCTCACCTTGCCTTACCCTGCCTCTCTCTGCCTCACCCTCTCCAACCCTGCCTCTCTTTGTCACTCTTATTTTCTTGCCTCTCACTACCTCCTCTTGTCTCCCCCTCTCCCTCCATGCCTCCCCCTGCCTCCCTCTCTCTCCATGCCCCCTCTGCCTCCCCCTCTCCCTCCATGCCTCCCCCTGCCTCCTCCTCTCCATGCCTCCTCCTCTCTCTTCCTGCCTGTCCCTCTCTTCATGTATCTGCATAAAGAGGAAGAAGGAGGAGAGGAAGAAAGACTTGTGGAATGCCGCTCTCTACCACCCCCTGCCTCTCTCTCTCTCTCTCTCTCTCTCTCTCTCTCTCTCTCTCTCTCTCTCTCTCTCTCTCTCTCTCTCTCTCTCTCTCCCTCCCTTCTCTCCCCTACCTCTCGCTGCCTCATTTTCCTCTCCCTTCCCCCCACTTCTTCCAACCTCTCCCTACCTGACCTTTCCTTCTCTCAGTTTTATCTTTCTCCTTCTATCTATCTCTTTCCCTTGCAATCCCTATTTCTCCCTTCCTCTCCTAGCCTCACCCTGTCTCTCCCTCCTTCACACTGCATTTTCCTAGTTCTCCCTTCCTACCTCTCCCCCTGCCTCTCCTCGGCCTACCTCACCCTTCCTGCCTGCCTCAGCCCTGCCTGACCTGATGCGACTAGACACCAAGACACACCTCAAGTTTTCATTGGGAGAGAGAGAGAGAGAGAGAGAGAGAGACAGTGAGAGAGAGAAATATCACTTCCTAATTTGGATTAAAGAGGCCTGTGGTTAGGGCCACAAATACTCTCTCTCTCTCTCTACCTATCTATCTCTCTCTCTCTGTACCTATCTCTCTCTCTGGCTGTGGCTTCCAATTTGTTAAGTACAAAAAATATTAAATTCCTTTAGTTTTTTATGTTATTTTCGGTAAGTTTTGTTAATTTTCCTGTGGAGTGGATAACTTTCCAATACCTCAGCCTTTGGTTCTTTTTTTTTTTACATTATTGAATTGTACATCAAATTATTTCACCCTCTCCTTCACTTAAACGTCTGAAATAGTAATGTAATATATATGTTGTTTTGGATCTGTTCATTGTCTTTGTATCTTTCCATGTTCCGTTGTACAGTACTGTGTTTTTCATCTTTAATTAACAGTTACACACACACACACACACACACACACACACACACACACACACACACACACACACACACACACACACACACACACACACACACACACACACACACACACACACACACACAATGAGAAAAACGAAATAGGAAAGAAAAAATGCTACATACACACACATACACGCAAATAAAGCTAAAAAAAATATTGAAATATGACTGTCAACTTTGCCTATGTAACACTGTGGTGACTTTTATCTCATTACCTCTCAAAACAATGTAATTATTCTTTTACACATATATATAATCTGAAGGAGTCGATTAGCTGTTTTCGTGCCATAGTTCTGCTCGTGGTGTCCGGAAATACAGCAACAGTAGTAACAGTGACAACAAGAACAACAACAGTGATATTTAGAGTATGCTTTTTCATCCCCTGCCCTAACTTACCTTCTTAATTTCCCCTAATAAAGCCATGTCTAACCTATCCCTGCCTAACCTAACCCCACCTAACTTAACCCTACCTATCCTGATCTTACCTAACCCAACCCAACCTATCCTGACCCTACCCAACCTTACCCTACCCACCCTAACTCAGTCTTCTCTAACCCTACCTGATATAAACTTACCTAACCCAACATCCTAACTCTACCTAACCCAACCTAGCCTATCCTAACCCTACCTAACCTAACCCCACCTAACGTAACCCTACCTATCCTGACCCTTCCAAACCTAACTCAGCATCCTCTAACCCTACCTAACATAAGCCTACCTAACCTAACCTATCCTAACCCTACCTAACCCAGCGTAACCTATCCTAACCCAGCCTAACCTATCCTAACCCAACCTGAGCTACATGTGGGGTATCCATTCTCTCAGGTCATATAAGAGTGGAGTCAATATTGCATGGTACACAGAGGGTAGGGGGACGAGTGTCAGATTAAAGAGGAAGAGAGAGAGAGAGAGAGAGAGAGAGAGAGAGTTAAGTCAGTTCAGCTTTTTTAAAAATGAAGTGCCCACAATACGTACATTTGACGGAGAAAAACTTCATCCATTACATGTTCGGGGTGAAATACATCTGAAAATAGAACTACAGGAGAGAGAGAGAGAGAGAGAGAGAGAGAGAGAGAGAGAGAGAGAGAGAGAGTGTGTGTGTGTGTGTGTGTGTGTGTGTGTGTGTGTGTGTGTGTGTGTGTGTGTGTGTGTTTCCATAATTTTTTTGAATCTGTATAAATCTCAGTTCTATGGTTATTTTATAGGGTATGAATTAAAAGCCGTGTTCTCGTGAGCTTGGGGACGTTCCTTTGCACCTTCTCTTTAGCGATTTGTTTGACATATAACGAAAATGCTCATATATATTATTTTTTACATTTCCAGTTAGTGCAAAATTCCACATAAACGACATACATATCTCATTTCCCTCCCAGTTCACATTTCACCCACATCCCTAGCCACATCCCAGTCTCACTCACTCGCTTTATTTCTCTCCCTTTCTTGTTTTACTATCTCTCCTTTCGTGTGTTCCATCCCTCTCTTTCTTCCCTTTCCTCATACTCTGTCATCTTCCCTCCCTCTTCGCAACCCAGTCTTATTCCTTATATTTGCATTCCTTCTTTACCTCACTTTCTCCACTCTCTCCCTCCTGTTCCTCCCTCTCCTTCCCGCAGCCCCCCCCTCTCTCTCTCTCTCTCTCTCTCTCTCTCTCTCTCTCTCTCTCTCTCTCTCTTCACTTGACAAGAGAGCACCCCTTTCCTATTTCTCTCTGACGTGAAATATTGAGTTCCACTGAGTTACATACGCCCCCCCCAAAAAAAATAAAAATAAAAATAAATAAATAAATAAAAAATGAAGCTTAAATTTATGGGATATCTGAGCGAACACTTTTAGGCGATTCATTCCTCCATCTGTTTATATTTTTGAGATGATATTGAGGTGTTCTTGAAGGGATAGGAGAGTAAGGTTGGGTAGGGCAGGGGAGGGCAGGATACGATAGGGTAGGGTAGGGCAGGGTAGGGCAGTGCAGGGTAAAATAGGATTGGATAGGTTAGGCAAGGTTAGGGTAGCGTGGGGTAAGGTTGATGAGGTTAATGTAAGGTAGGGTAGGGTAGGATAGGGTAGGTTTGGTTAAGTCAGGGTTGGGTAGGGTAGTTCTGGGTAGGGCAGGGCAGGCAAGGGTATGGTGTGGTAGGGTAGGGTTAAGTAGGATAAGGTAAGTTAGGTTAGGTTAGGTTAGGTTAGGTTATCGGGGTTGGGTAGGGTAGGGTAGGTCAGGTCAGGGGAGTGTCAGGTCGGGTAGGGTAGGATAGGGTAGGGTAGGGTAGGACAGGATAGGGTAGGGTAGGGTAGGGTAGGGTAGGGTAGGATAGGATAGGATAGGATAGGATGGGTTAGGTTAGGTTAATTCACTCCTTCCGCGTTTGCACTCAATATTTATAACTTCATTACGTAGCCGTCTGTACACTGGCCATAAATTCTGAAAACATAGGCAGTGCAAGGAAAAATTTTATTTCGATATTAATTTCCGATAGCATATTTATAAGGTGCCCCGTCATCATTAGTGCATTGGTTCTCACATTCCTTATAGGTATGTTATGCTATGTTATGTTGTTGTGCTCTATTACGCTATATTATGCGGTTGTTGATGACGTCATGATATGGTTCACTTCTTCATGCTTCCAGTTCTTGCACCGTATTCTCGTCAGGTTTAGATTCCTTTAACATCACTTCCTTGCTATACCCACCGCCAGGCAACTTCTCTCTTCGGCCAACCCCTCCTCACGCACCCCCGGGAGAGTCGGTAACGAGGGGTGGGGCGTAAGAGACAAGTGCCTTACGGCGGGTATAGTTTATTGCTGATGTGTCACGTAAATAATTTATTGTAGTAGTTTTGTTGTTTGTGGCGGTATTAAAATTCTCTCTCTCTCTCTCTCTCTCTCTCTCTCTCTCTCTCTCTCTCTCTCTCTCTCTCTCTCTCATCATTAAGCATAACAATCCCACCTTTTCGACAATAACCCATTCTCGTCTTGTCATGAGTGCCGAATCAGAATGGCGAGCCGAACCAGCGTATGTGAATTGCAGACGTATCAACCAATCAGAAACTCGCAGTGGAAAAAAAAAATAATGCGGAAATCAGTAACACGTACAATGGATCGTCGTGAATTCGGCTTCGTTATAGCTAGAAGAGATATAACGAAATATGTGTGTAATTGTGAATGGGAGAAAGGGAGGGTGGAAATAATGATGTATGGGTAGGTAGATAGGTAGATACGTACATACATAGGTTGATAGATACATACATACATAGATAGATAGATACATAGATGCATACATACATACATACATATATACATAGGTAGATAGATAGAAAGATGCATACATACGGACATAGGTAGTAGATTTGTGGGTTGGTAGTGGATCTTTCAGAGAGAGAGAGAGAGAGAGAGAGAGAGAGGTGATTGGTATGATGGTAAGGGAATGAGTTGATGTTAACTAGCAAGAGAGACGGAAAATGGGAGAGCAAGGGATGAAGAAGAGGGGAAGAGTATGAGAGAGAAAAACTAAGGTAATTGGAGCAGAGAGAGCGTATATTGAAAATGAAAAAATGGAGGGGGGACGCATTGAACCTAAGATTAAAAAATGAACGCAGACACAGCATGAAAAAAAAAGAAAAAAAAAGGGAAAGATATACTGCAAGAATCTTTTAGGAAACAAAAGGGCGTAGGGAGGGCAAAAAATTTACAATAAACAGAAAATAAAGTACAAAAAAAGAAAAGGAAAGCGAAAAAGAAAGAAAACAGGAAATAAAACAGATCCGAATCCCGTTTTCTTTCAGCCCTAGCTATTTTATTCTCGCCATATTTATTCCAACGCTCATCCCAGCTTATATTTTATCAGTTAGGCTCGACTTGTGATGGGCTTCGGGAATAATTAGACGGTTTTATCATTTTTTTTTAATTTGGGACGTGAATGATCATGGTCCAATTATTGTCTCTCTCTCTCTCTCTCTCTCTCTCTCTCTCTCTCTCTCTCTCTCTCTCTCTCTCTCTCTCTCTCTCTCTCTCTCTCTCTCTCTCATTTAATTATTCTTTGAGCACTGGAAGATGTAAATAGACGAAGCAGTTGGGAAGTTAATTTCTAGACAATTGTATTAAGTAAACAGTAGTATTAGTATTAATATCTTGGCAGTATTACAGATAGTAGTAGTTGTAGCATCAGTAGTAGTAGTAGTAGTAGTAATAGTGTCACCAGAAGTAATAGTAAGAGTACCAGTAGCAGCAGTACTTCTCTACATTATTATTCTTACCCTTCTCAAAGATCAGGTTCCTCTGTATTCAATAATTCCACATCAGACCAACTTCCCCCGTCACCTGCAGGGGTGTTTGGGATTCAGGCCGCCAGATGGCACTAGTGGAGGGGACCGCGTGAGGGTTTAGACGCGGGGACACTGAGGGAGTCGCCCTTCTCAGTATAAATTAAATTCGGTTTTCTCCCTTGTAGCTTGAATATAATAAAAATAATACTCCTTCTTCCTTGTAACTTGAATATAATAAAAAAAAATCATTCTTCATTGTAGCTGGAATGTAAGTAAAGAAAATATGAACTTCATCCTGAAATAGAAAAAGTAATTAAATAATCTCATACTTAACCACGTTTCTGATTCTGCTTTTAATCAGACTCTCACTGAAATGAACTATGCGTCAGTCGAATTCAGCTTCAGTAAAGTCTGATTCAAATAAACTCTCCTTCAGCCACCTTCTACTTCAGCTAATTTCTGTTGTATTAAAGTTGCCCTGCACCCATTCCTGATCGGTCGTAACTCTAACCGAAAATCCTCTCCCTTAGTCAAACTCTCCCTAACCTGAACTCTCCCTCAGTCAGACTCTCCTTAAGCTAAATTATCCCTTGGGCAAACTCTCCTTCATAGTCTTTCCTTCACCAAAATTTTCATCCCAACTCTCCCTAACTCAAAGTCTGCCTCAGCCAAGCCCTCCTCAACCTCAGCTCTCCCTCAGCCAGACCGCCCTTCACTGAACCTTTCCGTAATCAAAACTTTCTCTCATCCCAACTCTTCCTAACTCAAAGTCTCCAGCCAGACTCTCCCTCAGCCAAACTCTCCATCATCCCAACGCTCTCTCTGACATCAAGCTCTCTCTCGGCCTAACTCTCCCCGAATCACACGTCCCCTAAACCGAATGATCCTTGTATCGAAATTTCCTGACTGAAATAACCGTAAAAATAAAAAAAAAATCATAATCGAACTCTCCCTGATCAATTATCCTTCCACCGAAATTCAGAGTACCTTAACTCTCCTTGCACCAAACCTCAAAGTAACCGAAACTCTCCTTACCCGAACTCTCCCGGAGCCAAACTATCCTTAGCCAAAGTAGGAGAGTCTTGGAGAGTTGGATGTTAGAGGCAAGATGAAGTAAAGTGATGGATTGGTGATTAGTGTAAATGTGAGAGAGAGAGAGAGAGAGAGAGAGAGAGAGAGAGAGAGAGAGAGAGAGAGAGAAAGGTGAAGAAGGAAAGATGGAAGCAAGAGAGAGAGAGAGAGAGAGAGAGAGAAAGAGAGAGAAAGGTGAAGAAGGAAAGATGGAAGCAAGAGAGAGAGAGAGAGAGAGAGAGAGAGAGATTATGCCAAGTTAAAATGAATGGACTCTAGTATTAAGTAAATCAGTCCCAGCTCAATCCTTCCATCTGACTATTCTTGACCATCAACTGAGCTGAAATGGGTTATGGATTTTCGTCAGGTTAGAAGAAGCGCCATTGAGTGAGAAAAATTGAAAAAGAATGAAAAAAATAGAAAAAAAAAAACTGCTACATCTTTAATCTAACTAAAAAAAAAAAAAGGGAGAGAGAAATAGAAAGGGAAAAAAAGAAAAAATAAATTACATCTTTAATCTGACTACCACTTCAATTAATAAAAATAATAATGACGTTGTTCAAGGCTTTGTATCGCCGTCGGTTAAAAAAACTCCCAAACACCTTTTACTAAGCTATTTATTCTGCTTATTTTTCCTTACTGTCTACTCTGTGGTGTACATATTCTTCAAATATCGCCATACTCTGCATAAGTAACGTACAAAAGGATATTAACCAGACGAATCCAAAAATAAGTCGCAGTGGAAGAGGTGTTAGGGACCCTCCTCTTCCCTAATCAAAATAAGGTCATCTGGAAGTAACATGAAAAACTAAAAAATACAAAATAAAAAAAATAAAAGGTTCGAAAATCTCAGAGCAGTTAATAAATTTACGCTCTCTCTCTCTCTCTCTCTCTCTCTCTCTCTCTCTCTCTCTCTCTCTCTCTCTCTCTCTCTCTCTCTCTCTCTCTCTCTCTCTCTCTCTCAGAAACAAATTAAAGTGAATCTTATAATCTTTAGTTCTTAGAGATGGAGTTAATTTGGTTCCCATTCTTTGAAGCGATTTCATTCTCAGAGATGGTGAGAGAGAGAGAGAGAGAGAGAGAGAGACAGACAGACAGACAGAGAGACAGACAGACAGACAGACAGAGACAGAGAGAGTGAAAGGAAAATGCCGAAAAATATATATTTAAAAAAACGGCAAGTAAAAGAAAAGGAAATGAGAAACCTATAGATAATAAAAAGAAAATTAAAGAAATCTATAATATCAAAACCACAAAAACATAGCAAAGAGAGAGAGAGAGAGAGAGAGAGAGAGAGAGAGAGAACCACGAACTGTGTTTACGAAGAAAAAAAAATAAACCAAATTTTTACGAGAAAGCAAAAGGCAAAAAAAAAAAAAATAATAATAATAATAATAAATCCAAATCAATATAAAAAGCGTACGAAAATTAAAGGGAAATTGTGTGGTATGGTAGGGTTAAATCGCGTAAAATATCGTCCCTCTTTTCACAATGGATCGTTCGGAATTATTGTGATTTATCGTGTCGGTAATTTTCAGATGGAGTGGATGTATTTTTGGAGCTGGTTGTAAATTGTAAGTTGTAAATCTTGTTATATATATATATTTTTTTGTATTTTTTTGGTTGTAAATGGTGGGTGTTGTAAATTTGTTGTGTTTGTTAGTTGTAAATGATTGAAGAATATGTGTAAATATTGTGATTTTAAATTATAGTTGG
The DNA here is from genome assembly GCF_032717465.1 of Coenobita brevimanus. Lineage (NCBI taxonomy): Eukaryota > Metazoa > Arthropoda > Malacostraca > Decapoda > Coenobitidae > Coenobita > Coenobita brevimanus. Next base: position 29,402,180 of record NC_136969.1, on the reverse strand, counting down.
TTGTAAATTGTAAGCTGTAAAGTGTGTTTTCGTTAGTTGTAAATCTTTTGTAAGTTGTAAATTGTGTGTTTTCGTAAGTTGTAAATTGTGTGTTTTCGTAAGTTGTAAATTGTGTTTTTGTAAGTTGTAAATTGTCTTTTCGTAAGTTGTAAATTGTGTTTTTGTAAGATGTAAATGGTCAGTGATTGTAAATGAAGTTGAAAAGTACAGGTGGTTGTAATGTATGTGTGTGTGTGTGTGTGTGTGTGTGTGTGTGTGTGTGTGTGTGTGTGTGTTAGCTTACGTGTGCATCACCAACTGTTTGTATGTGTAGTGTATGCACGTCTGTGTGTTTATGTGTGTGTATATGTATGTATGTATGTATGTATGTATGTGCGTGTTTCCCGTCCACACCTCGATTTCCGGCAAGGTTAACGAGTCTCTGTGTTTGTTTTAGCTGGTGTTTGTTTGTGTTTGCTTGGTGGATATTTACACCTGCACTAATATGTATCTTTCTCCGCTGTTTGCACCGTGTGTGTGTGTGTGTGTGTGTGTGTGTGTGTGTGTTGTGCACGTGATTTGGGTCTGTGTGTACGTCTCGGCATATGTGTATATATATGTTCTGTGTGTATGGCTTCGTGTGTATGTTTCGATCTGTGTGTATTTCGTTGAGAGAGAGAGAGAGAGAGAGAGAGAGAGAGAGAGAGAGAGAGAGAGATTGTGGAGAAGTTAAACGAAAAGTAAGAATAGAAAGGGACAGATTTTTTCTTTTCTTTTTTTCTCTTTACTTTCCCCTCTCGCTCACTCTGTTTCTCCCTCTCTCACTTTTTCTCTTTTCTGTATGTGCTGCATTCCATGTCGTGTTTATTGTTAGTTAAATGAATAAAAGGGAGGAAAGAGGTGGAAGAAATTGAGAGAGAGAGAGAGAGAGAGAGAGAGAGAGAGGGGGGGGAGGGAGAGAGTGGAGGAAGCAGAACAAAGGAAAGAAAGCAAGACTAATTTTTCTGTTTCCCTTTCCTCTCTTCCTCTTTTATTTTCACTTCCTTTTCATTTTGTTTTTCATGTTGTGTTTATTGTTACCAAAAATAAAAAAAGAAGAGAGAGAGAGAGAGAGAGAGAGAGAGAGAGAGAGAAAGAGAGAGAGAGAGTTAGGGAACGAGGGACTCAGGAAAAGTCTACGGTGTTTAGTTCCCAAATTTCACTACCTTAAACTCCTCCACACCCCGTCCACCATCACCCCCGCCACTTACCCCCCCTCCCCCCACCCTCCTCACACATAAGATCCATCATCATCATCATCATCATCTACCACTTAATGATGAGGTAGGATCCAGGGAGCAAGACAAAAAAATTATAAGCGAAACTAAGCAAAATTACAAATGGGCCACACTTTCATCCTCCCACCAATCAAGCTCTCGAAATCCTGACTCCACTCCGCAGACCTTAACATCCACACTTAAGCGCCCTATCCTATCTGTTAGCTGAAGTTAATCCAGGAAACAACTCATGTGCCCAGATCCTTTTCGTACACTCTTTCGTACTTAAATTCGTCCAGTCTGCTTGATCTACTGTCAGTTCCCTATCTTCATCACCATCCATCCCTCGTTTCAGTTTTTTATTCTTTTCAGGATAGATTTTTTTTTTTTTTTTTTTTTTTTTTTGAGAGAGAGAGAGAGAGAGAGAGAGAGAGAGAGAGAGAGAGAGAGAGAGAGCTTTTCTAAGTTGAATGTAATCGTCTGATGTGTTATATTTTTGCCTCCAAATGGTTTTTCGATAGTATTTTCACACTGGATGGGTTATATTTGACGATTATCATGACTTTAATATGAGAGGTATTTCTTAAGCTGAATAAAATCGTCTGACCGCACCAAGAAAATGAAACAACATCCTTGGACTGAAGAGGTTGTACCGTGATGTAAACTCATCACACACACACACACACACACACACACACACACACACACACACAGTCAGGAAAAGGACAATATGATAATGTAAATCTCATTGATATCATTACTCATATATTTCATCTTTCCTACTTCTATCAGAATTTTGATACAAAAAAAAAAATAGTAATGAAATTCAGTGTAAACTATCCTCGTGAGGCGTAGGAACCCGAGGCATGGCTTTCGAATTCCTGAACATTTTTCCTTTTCAATTAAGTGATATTTCTTACCGTAGGCCTTAACATTGTCCACATCCATCCGCTATTTCTTAAGTTTAGTCTTAGTTCTTCCAGACGATTTTATTCAGTTTCGGTTTCATTTTAAATATATGTGGGGTTATTTGAGGCTATATTTAATTCTTAAGATTTAATAAGTCACCCCATAGCTAAAGAAAATCGTCTGGGAATTGCCAACGTACCCCGAATTGAAAAAATATTAGATATCACTTTAGATGGTTTAGCTAGGTGGAGTGAGTGGAGAATGAGAGACTAACTAGGAGTGTGGGTGCGATGCAGGGGGAGACTGTGAGATGGAGAGGTGGCTTAGAAAGGTATATGAAAGCGGGGGTGTGAGTTAGGGAGTGGGCAGCCTGATAACGGGGGACAGGGTGACATGGAGACGATCTGTTTTTGGTTACACGCAGCGAAATACAGGCGTCTGGCTGTAGACAATTATGGAAACAGGATTACATAGATATAGATGAATAGATCGATTGGTAGACAGATAGATCGAAAGAAAATAGATAGATAGGCAGACAGATAGAGGTAGATAGGTTGATAGATAGACAGATAGATAGATAGATAGATACAGTTTTCCAGTCATAAAGATCCGAGAAAGACCCAAGGAAGAAAAGAAAAACTAAGTGACTAAAGATGAAAAAGTGAGCCGTAAAATTTCAACCGGTCTGGAAGGGGGGGGGGACCAAAAAAATAAAAAAAAATAAAAAGTGCCCCCCAAAAAGACCCCCAAACAAACGCCGTAAATAAATAGCGAAGAAACAAGAGAGTCGGTGAAAGGGAGAGGAGCAAAGGACAACAGACGGTGTGGTGGAGGGAGAGATAAGGAGACGGGAGATAAGAGACAGCACGATAAATGAGGGAGGGAAGGAGATAAGGGAGAGTTTGAGGGAGGTTGAGAGAGAGAGAGAAAATTAAGCTACTGACAGTAATTAAGAGTATAAGGGCTAGTCAGAAAATTAGGTTCTGACAGATTGAGAGAGAGAGAGAGAGAGAGAGAGAGAGAGAGAGAATTAAGCTACTGACAGTAATTAAGAGTATAAGGGCTAGTCAGAAAATTAGGTTCTGACAGATTGAGAGAGAGAGAGAGAGAGAGAGAGAATTAAGCTACTGACAGTAATTAAGAGTGTAAGGGCTAGTCAGAAAATTAGGAACAGAGAGAGAGAGAGAGAGAGAAAGACTGGAAAATAGGAGAGTGGTAAGGTAACAGACAGGAGAGAATGACAATGTGTGAGGAATTGTGAGATAGGGAGAGTGAGAAAGTGAGATTGGTTTTAAAGAGGTTGATTGGTTGTGAGTGAGGGAGAGAAAATTAAAGTTAATGAGTCACTGAAAGCGTCGACGGATTGATTGATTAAAAGAGAGAGAGAGAGAGAGAGAGAGAGAGAGAGAGAGAGAGAGAGAGAGAGAGAGAATATTTTTGAATTTTAAGTGAGAAAATTAGAGAGTAGATTACGGAAGTGAGAAAATGATAGTTGATTAGAGAGTGAGATAATAAATAAATAAAAGAGATACTGAGAGAGAATTGAGAGAGTGAGAGACCATAAGATAAAGATAAGCGAAACAGCTTTAAATGTGAGTGAGAGTAAGAATATTAGAGAGACAAGGCGTGTACTAAAGAAATGAGTGGCATTGTGAAAAAAGGAAAAAAAAAACTCTCCTTTTACACTGACTTGCCCTAAAATTGCCATCTCTCCATCTTGAATGCTGAGTTGTTGCAATATATAAGCACTAGAATAGGTTGCTAGTCACGAAGAACTGCTGTGGAAAGGATGCTGAACCATCGAATTGTCTTTTTCTACCACTAACTTAAAATAAAATACAAAAGGACGAAAATATGGGCCAAGTTAGAGTAAAACGAGTATAGGAAAATACGAAGACTTAGAAATATAACGAAGTTTGTATAATTTAAGAAAGAGGGAATGCAAGATGGTCTCCACATAGCCGCCCTACATAGACAAATTTCTTTACAAATTGCCATATTGATTAATGTACATACAAAAAACGTGAGATTCGAAAATTTATATTTGAATTCTTTGGCCTTTGACCTCATAAAGCCCTTTTTAAAATCAGAATCCAAAAAAAAAAAAGAAGAAGAAGAAGAAAAAAGAGTGTCTGGATATTTTTTTACAAGGAACATTTGTCTTTAAGATTAAAGTGTTTTGCTGAAAAAATAAAAGATTGACCAAAACTGAAGTGTGTTTGGAAGAAGGGAAAAAGAAAGAAAGACGAAAGAAATCGGGTAAATACAGGAGGTCCTAATTAAAGAGAGACTGGGAGAGCTTTAGAGCGAGGGATAGTGAGAGAATTCGTCATTAGGAGGATTTGGGTTTCCTTTGGCTGAGGAAATGAACGCGTCTTTCAATTGTCAGCATAAGATGTGGGAGTGAAGCATGTCCTTAGGAAGAGTTAAGAAGAAATTAAGAGAGAGAGAGAGAGAGAGAGAGAGGACTGTGGGAGAATTAAAGAGAGACTGGGAGTTTTAAGAGGGCGAGATCGAGAGCCAGTGAATTAAAGAGGAAGACTGAGAGTTTTAAGAGAGTGAGAGAGCGAGTGAGGGAATTAAAGAGAGGGTGAAAGTGGGAGCCAATTAACCTTAATGAGAGACAATTACCACCTGTGATCTACGGCTGGTAAACACACACGATCACACGCACACAATCACGCACACGATCAGTTCACACACATAGCCGTGTACACACACACATGAACATGTTCATATAGTCACACAGTTACACACACACACACACACACACACACACACACACACACACACACACACACACACACACACAGGAACATGATAGCGCACACGCAGTCACTGTCAAGCACATATTCACTCATACGTGTACGCCTACACACACAGACGCACACTCAGTCATACACACACAGTTACACGCACAGACAGAGATGAAGGCGTGCACATACGCCCTGTCGCACACAAAGACGTACACACACGAACACACATGCACCTCACAAAGTCGTACATTCACACATATACACATGCGTTCACATACACGAACATGCATACACCTACTCATAAAATCATGCACTTTCGCTTATACACATGCACACACGCACATATCCTCTCTCTCTCTCTCTCTTCATATTTGCTAGCTCTTCACTCTCTCTATTTACATCAATTTCCCACTACCTGGTACTAACATATTTACATTGAGGGTAAATTCATGGATTAAATCTTTGCTCGTTTTTACTGTGCTTGTATGTGTTTGCATTGTGTTTGTGTTTATATTGGTTGCAGTTTGTGTGTGGTGGGGTGTATTTGTGTGTGTGTGTGTGTGTGTGTGTGTGTGTGTGTGTGTGTGTGTGTGTGTGTGTGACTATTTTTTGTAATGTCTTGTTCTTGTGTATGTCGACGTGTTTTTTTAGCTACACATTCACTTAGACACATCCACCTGTACAATTATAATATTTATTTAGTTATTTATGTATGAGAGAGAGAGAGAGAGAGAGAGAGAGAGAGAGATTAAAAACTTCATAGTTAATCTTAGTCTCAAGATTTCTTATAATTCTGCTTTTCTAATTAAACATATTCTTTCTCTCAGGTCCATCGCTTCCAAGAAAGCATTGAGATTGAAGACAGAGGTATATTGGATCAGACCTTCCCAAAAAAGTAAGTATATTGTAGTTTTTTTTTTCCATTTTCGATATTCCATTTTTTGCTTTTTTGAAGGGGTGACCTCCATATTCACTCCATATTAATTCTTTCAGCACAGTGACCTCATAGTTTGGTTTAATTAATTATGATGACTGATTCTGTGCATCATTTCACGAGGCATGATGTTGATAATTCTTTCAGTGTTATTGATTTATTTATACTTTATTTTTCTGTGTCAAGATCCTAGCTCGCATCATATTGTTAGTAGGAATTAGGTTTTTGATGATGGTGGTGGTGGTGGTGATGATGGAGGTGGTGGTGGTGATGGTGGTGGTGGTGGTGATGGTGGTGGTGGTGGTGGTGGTGGTGATGGTGGTGGTGGCGGCGGTGGTGATGGTGATGGTGTGTAATTGTTAATTCTTTCATTCCATACGAATTATCATTGCTGAATAAAGACCTGTGAAATAAACTATAATAAAACACCCACACACACACACACACACACACACACACACACACACACACACACACACACACACACTGGCCACAAACAGCGAGAACAAACAAACAACAGGTAGGTTGATATTCCGGTCTCACCTCACGTAGCTAATGAGGCAGGTAAACACTTAGGCTCCTCTCTCTCTCTCTCTCTCTCTCTCTCTCTCTCTCAGATAAAAATATCATCCCAAAATATCTTTCCATTTGTCCGAAGAAAATTGACAGCGGACGAAACATAACGAAAAACCCATCTAAAATAATGCGTGTTTCAGATGGTTTCGACTTTTCGCGTATGTATTCGTCAGACAAAGGGAAAGTAATCGTGTTTTTTATATATATATTTTTTTTATTTTTTTAGTCCCTGGAGGAGTGACCCGCCCCCGCCCATTGTCAAACGCTCGGGAACGGGTGTGACGTGGTTTTGAAGTGTAGGGTGGGATGGGCGTGGGGAATTGTGTTTAGGGTGAGTGGTGTGTGTTTGTGAGTGTGTGGAGGTGTCTTGGGATGGTGTGTGTGTGTGTGTGTGTGTGTGTGTGTGTGTGTGTGTGTGTAAGTTTCCTGTGGCTGAAGATTCTTTTTGATGTCAAATAAGAACTGTAAAATAAAGGAAACTCTGGGATTTAAGTGCTGACAAAAGACTCTCTCTCTCTCTCTCTCTCTCTCTCTCACCCAGCCTTATCTCCACCTTAGGCTCATTAAAGAGATCATTTTGTGTGCAGTCATTAGGCCGCTTATTAGCATAGTAATACCAAAGTGCCTATTACGACCTTCGTTAATGCCTTTAGTGTGTACATAAGGTCATTGGCGCCATTTTGGGGGTAAAAAAAATTCTGGTTATTTTTTAATGCATCAGATAACAAGAACAACAATGATAATGTTAATAATAATAATAATAATAATAATACAAACGCCGTACTCACAGCTATTGGCTACTAGATGCCGAGCTATAAAGGAACCTTGAGGTCTAGGTCACTGATATGGTACATGTCACTTTAGGTCATCAAGATCTGTATGCCCACTAAGTTTTTTGACTCTCGCTTTATTCTTTCACGTAAAATCAGGTGACTTATCTGTCTTCCGGAATAGTCCAGTGTTTTGGCCCAAAGGCGACCTCAGAGAATAATGATCCGATCTGGACTATACAGTATAAAGCACTGCATTCAGGCCATGTCCCACATATATGCCATAAGAATTTCAGCCTCTAACTTGAGTGGTTCTTGAACTTTAGCGTCACTTTTTTCCGAATCCTGTCCGGGTTCCGGTAGTCGAATCTGGATGATATTTGGTCAGATGAAGCGGCCAATCAGTACTATAATATGGCAACGAATGAAGGCTGTACCTGAAACGGTATGCGAATGGCAACGATTTAGATCTTCCTTTGAATAATGATGATAACTGACAAAAACAAGAATGTGGGAAGTTTTAATAATAATAATAATAATAATACCTCCTTCATCTTTCAATCCACCAGTACTTTCCCCAAGAATATCATGTAATATTCAACAGTACACAGCTCTCCTCTTCATTATCTCTCATCATCATCAGACACATTTTTTAAGGGGGAAAAAAAAAACGATATTTTTTATTTTTTAACTCCTCAAAAATTCAGTTCCGAAATCTTTCAATCCCTCATGACCTCCCACAAGAATAACACTTAATATTCAGCAGTTCGTAGCTCTAGGGGACGTGGAGACCGAGGATGAGGTGGAGGGAAGTGGAGAGAGGACACCTTGATGGCGAGGTACAGGGAGACGTGGGGACTATTTGTTTGTGGCCACCCCTTCTGGAATTGAGGCATCTGGCTATACATGGGTAGATAGATAAATAAATAGATATATAGGTAGGTAGCTGGATAGATAGATAGGTATGTAGGTAGACTGGTAGATAGAGATAGATAGATTGATAGACAGATAGACAGGTAGGTAGGTAGGTATGTAGGTAGACTGGTAGATATAGATAGATTGATAGACAGGTAGGTAGGTAGGTGGGTAGGTAGACATGCTGTACATATATGGGTAGATAGGTAGGTAGAGAAATAGATAGCAATAGAAAAATAGGTAGATAGATAGGCGCAACCATGCCCTTCGTAATTTCTCAGTAATCATGAGGTATCTTTCTTTCGGGACCTGCTATGAAAAATGACACTTTTAATTTCCTTATAAAATCAACTTCTCAGAGATTGGGTGTGCTAAACAGACCCCGTTCTTTCTTAGCCCCTGCCCATTTTCTTTTCCATTTTTTTTTTTTTTTTTTTACAGGGGTCTTATTTGTCTCTATGTAAGGTTCAACTCGTATGTGGGGTTTCATCATATACAGCTCTTCTAGACAGGGTGGAGCCAAAGGCTTTTCATCTCATTAGCTCCCCTCATCTTAATGACTCCTTTCAGCCCCCCCCCCCTCTCTCTCTCTCTCTCTCTCTCTCTCTCTCTCTCTCTCTCTCTCTCTCTCTCTCTCTCTCTCTCTCTCTCTCTCTCTCTCTCTCTCTCTCTCTCTCTCTCTCTCTCTCTCTCTCTCTCTCTCTCTCTCTCTCTCATTTTAGTGGATACTCGTCCTATAAACTGCCTGCTTGTATCGCTTCCATGTTACGGCGGGCACGAAGCACCCGTCTCAATTCGGAAAATATCGAGAAGGTAATTGTTGTCATTATTTTTAGTTATTATCATTATCATTATAATTAACACTAGTTCATTTATTTATTTTTATTTTTTTGTTTAGTTATTTGTTAATTTACTTGTTTGTTTATTTATATATCTGTATATTAGAAGACGCTCTCTAATGCAACACTTAATCGAAACTCAGTCCTTCATGTATGCAACAGGTCACCTCTGGAACTCTCCCCTTCAGTCTCTTTTTCCCTCCATCTGTGACCTCCAGACTTGTAGTTTGTCAGAGCATCCGGAAGTAAACGGATCTGAAAATTGGTTCTCTTTTGTTCAGTACTTCCCGGAATGATTTTTTTTTTTTTTAGACGTTTGGCCTTTGGTTCCTTCTTCTTTGAAAAAAAAGTTATTACCAGATATTAAAAAGTTATTACTGGATATTAAATTATAATTATTTTTTTTTCAGTTAGCCTTTGGTTCTTCTTCCCATTAAAATCCCCAGAGATATTTCTAGATATTAAAAAGATATTACTAGATATTAACAAGATATCTCATTTTTTTCAGACTTTAGGCTTTTGGCTCTTTCTTCTTTGCCTAAATTCCATAAAGATATTACTAGTTATTAAGGTACCTAAATTAATCAGACTTCTCGCCTTTGGTTCTTTTTTCTTTGCTTTAAAATCTCTAGAGATATTAGGAGATATTAGGGAAATACTGCGAGATATTTAAAGATACCTAAAAAGATATAAATGCTCCTCCTCCCCACCCCCCAAAAAAAAAGATATTAAAGAGAGTGTTGGCCTTTTCTCTTCGAGGCGGAAGATGGCTCACAAAGGCCTGCCACCCGCCTCGCTGCCTGTCCCTGTGTGAAGTGAGAGAGTGAGCCAGAAGTGAGAGAGTGAGAGGGGCAGAAATGAGACAGTGAGAGGGGAGAAAGAAAAAGTGAGAGACGTGGTTTGATGTGAATGGGAGGGATAAGTGAGAAAGAGGAAAAAATGGATTAGGGAGAGAGAGAGAGAGAGAGAGAGAGAGAGAGAGAGAGGTGGTAGTGGGTGATAGATGAATTAAAAGGAAGAAATTAACAGATCAAATATAATAGATAGACAGACACATAAAGAGAGAGAAGAGAAAAATCAGAGAGAGAGAGAGAGAGACAGGAACAGAGAAACGGGGAATCCATATCCAAAAAGAAACCACAAGAGAAAATTAGAGAAAGAGAGCGAAAAGGAAAGAAAGAGAGAGAGGGAAATCCATAGGCCATTCTTCTCTACCAATCTTTTTATCGAGAGCGCGATTTGCATCCCAGGATCTCTGTCAGCACTTTCTTTTTTCTCACTTTTTTTTTTTTTTCTGGGGGGGGCGGCGTAAGGCATTGAAGTGTAGAATAGGGGGCGTTTCTCCCCGTATAAAAGGGGGGTGATATGTATTGGCATAGAAAATTGGGAGACGGGGGGAGGGGGAAGGAAAGGTGAATTTGAGAGAGAGAGAGAGAGGGGGGGGGAATAACACCTGTACTCCATTCACTTGTACTTGGCAATATTTTTTTTATTTTTTCTTACGTATTTCCGGTAGCTCAAAAGGGGGAATTTGGTAATATTACAGCCGTGCATCCTTCCCATAGCACTTCTTCGTGATTAGCACCATATTCTAGTGTCCATTTCGTGGTATAGCCCAGCATTCAAGATTGAGAGATGGATATTTTTCGCCAAGTTAAAGTGAACAGAGTATTGTGTATAGATTTTTTTTTTTCAATATTAACTTTTTTCTCCCTCTTCATCTTCTGTTTAAAAAAAAAAAAAAAACGATATGTAGTAGTGATCATGCATGGATAAAGAATAAAAAGGTAATGCAAATAATAATTATCTTAGTTTTTAGGCATGATAAAAAAAAAAAAAAAGGGTAATGCAATAAATAGTATTATGTCAATTTTCAGGGAGTGAGAAAAAAATAAAAAGAAAATGCCCCCCAAAGTGTTATATTAGTTTTTAGGGAGTGAGAAACAAATAAAAAGATAATACAAAAAATATATAATATTAGTTTTTAGATAATGAGAAAAAATACAAAGATAACGAAAAAAAAAGTATTATATTTTTAGGCAGTGACGATAAAATAAAAAGATATGTCAAAAGGGGAATTATTTTAGTTTCTAGGCATGGAGAAAAAAATGAAAAAGATAATGCACAAAAAGTATATATTAGCTTTCAGGCAATGAGAAAAGAAGTTAATCCAAAAAAGTATTACATTAGTTTTTAGGCATGGAGGAATATATGAATAAAAATATAATGCAAAAAAGTATATACTAGTTTTTAAGCATGGAGAAAAAATAGATAAAAATATAATAAAAAAAATAATATTGGTTTTAGGCATGGAGAAAAAAAAACAAATAAAAATATAATGGAAAAAAGTATTATTTTAGTTTTCAGGCAGTGAGGAAAATAAAAAGATAATCCAAAAAAACTATGGTATTAGTTTCCAGGCATGGAGAAAGAAAATAAAAACACAGTGAAAAAAAAAAACATTATATTGGTTTTTAGATCATGGAAAATACAAAGGTAATACTCATATGTCGTGTGTTTGATCGATCTGGCGGGCTATTACACCCCGTCATTTCTTCCTCCGCTAATCACCCAATCCGCACCGCTCGTTGTCACATGGTTTAGCGCCCCTTCATCTTTTATATCGGCCATTGTCCCGTGGTTAGTGAACGATTCGACCCCTAGCGTGAGTGCAAATTGGGTTAGAGTGAGGGGCAATTTAATATCGCTGTGTGTTTGATGTTTTAGCAATTGGGGGTTGTGGTGAGATCAGATTGGATGATGGTGGTGGTGGCCATAGGTAAACACAGCCCTATGGTATACGTGCCTGAAAATGGGAATTGAATTTTGTGTAATGTTTAAATGCTTCAGTGTTTTGGAGTGCAGGTCAACGCGGATGCTAATTTCTCTTATAACTGCTAGAATTTCCCCCAAAGAAGAATAGGAGGAGGAATAATAGTAATAATAATAATAATAATAATGAGTAGAAACAGAAGAAAGGACAGGAAAATGATCTCGGCTTGAAGCAGATCCAGTGAAAATGGAAATCGGGTATTATCATATGAGTGCTTAATATGAAGGGGAAGCTTTGATGTTTTCATAATTGGATGCTGTTGTGCAATTATATGCGGTGAAGTAGGAGGGTTTTGTCAGCTTAACGAAATAGTCTGTTACGGGCCTGGCTGAAATGTGAAAATCGAGAGTTATATGGAGTTTCTTTGATGTTCTGATGATTGGAGGTTGTGCCATTGAGATTAAATTGGGTGAAAGTTGAATACAGTTTTTTGCTGTGAGGTTAAGTAAAATGTCCAGATGAGTGGAAACCAGGACAAAATTAAATGTGGTGTTCTTTGATGCTTCAGTAATTTAATTTTCGGGGTGTGGAGATGAAATTGGATGAATGACTCTTTGTAGCAGAATAAAATCGGCTGATGTGTGAAGCTGAATTAAATGGCCAAATAATTGTAAATAGCGATAGGGTGTGTGTCAGTTTCACATGAGGGGAAATTTTTATGTGGTAGTATTTTGATGTGATGTGGAAATTAACTTGGATGATAATTACTCTTTTGTGCTGAATAATATGGCCTTGTATTAGCTCGAAAAAATACGTGAATGGAAACAGAATGTGATTTTTAGTATCTGGAAATTGTGCTGGAAGATTAAATTGGATGTTAGTTTCTTGTGACCGCAAACATTTTCCATCAGATGAATAAAGTCGTCAAGTGAAAGCATGAATAGAATCCCTAAAGTGCGTTTAAAAAAGTGAAAGCGTTTAAGAAGATAGTTTAAAATATTTTGACTTGGAGTATTTCTCGTTCCTTAATAAATTCGTCTAAACAAAATATCTTACTGAATGTAAATGGGATTGGAAAATTGATAATATCGTCTGAGATTAGCTGTGATGAAAAACTGAAGGAGACGTGACTCTTGAGAGGGTTAAGCAGCTTAAGATGGAAGGATATCTCATGGCGAAGGAATTAAGCGCCATAAATCTCTCCACTGGACGTCTCTCATCCGCAGGGCATTGTGGGAGTCACGTGACCAAAATGGCGGTGGGTGGGAAGAGATCTGGCGGGCAAGATGGAGTGCTGTGATTACCTGGCTGCATCTTTGTCATCCTGGAATTTATATACATCCCTGGAGTAGGATGGGACAGAGAATATTGTTGGGATTAATTTGGCTCATATTTGCGAAGAACAGAAAGAGGTTTGAGGTTGAGAATATTATTGTTAACTTGTCTTTGGAATCACACATTTATTTTGTTTCTGGACGCTGAGTTGGGGTCCTTTGTTTATTTAGATGCATCCTTGTCATCCTCGAGTTTGTACACATTGTTAAGGTACGATGAGGTGGAGAATATTGTTGGGGCTAATTTCGTGCACAAATGAGAGAAATAGAAACAATAATGGGGATGAAAATAGTTACATTGTTGTGGTGGACGGGAAGATGTGCATGATAAGATAAAGTGCCGTGATTATTTTAATGCATCTGTGTCCACCTGGATTTATATAAACATTCATGAGGGAGGATTGCACAGAGAATATTTGGAGGACGTTTCTGTGTACAGTAGAGCCATGGGTGTATTATAAATGTGAGAAAACTTAAGGTAAGATTTGTTCGTCTTAAGTAACACGTCTATTCCGTTTCCAGGTAACAAGATGGAGTGCTGCTATTTATCTCGCAGTACCCATGTCCTGATGAATTAATATACATCCTGAAGGCACATAAGAGACAGGGGAATATTGTTGGGGTTACTTTTGAACATAATTAATTTGCCTTCTCATGGTAGGGTGGATTAGAGAGTGATACCTGTACTATTACTGCATTATTATTATTATTATTATTATTATTATTATTATTATTATTATTATTATTATCATTATTGTTGTTGTTATTATTATTATTATTATTATTATTATTATTATTATTATTTACTCTCCCACATAACTTAGTCAGACGTTTTCCTCGATCGTTTTTGCACTTCTGTCACCTTTATTTTTGCACGAAGACAAACTCGTAGCATCCTTCCGCACTTCTTAGATGCAAAACATATTATAGTGAAGAATATGATCCGATTTATTAACTATATTACCTTTGTGTTACATTTGGCTTTTAAGTAACCCCTCAGTGCAATGGATTTAGTTATATTTTTGTTGTTAAGAAGAAAAATGGGGAGGAAGGGCAGAGGGGAAGTCAGTGTATAAGCAAAGAGAGAGAGAGAGAGAGAGAGAGAGAGAGAGAGCGAGCTAGGCGTGGCTGCCATAATACCCTCGTCTCACGTATACAGTGCAGCCTCTCGCTCACAATAGCACTCAAAACACACACTGCTCGCTCCACGGCCTCGCGTTCTTGCTCAGACACCAATATTTCGCACACGGAATTTTGACTCCTTGTTCAGATTCTCTTTCTTTCTTTCTCACTCACTCGAACTTGCCTTCTCTCGATCTTGCTCTGGCATTCTTCGTGGATCATTTTTTCTTCCTTCTCTCTCTCTCTCTCTCGTGCGCATAGCCAATTTGACAGAATATATATATATATATATATATATATATATATATACACACACACAAACACACACACACACACGCTTGAGAAAGTTTCAAAGTTCTCCTGCTTAATCGTGTAAGCACACACACACACACACACACACACACACACACACACACACACACACACACACACACACACACACACACACACACACACACACACACACACACACACACACGTTTTAAAAGATCGTATACGTTTTTTGGAGGCGCGTGCATTCCTGAGAAACGTGCATGTGTACACAGGATGAATGGAGAAGTTTTTAATTATGATGACTGGAGAGAGAGAGAGAGAGAGAGAGAGTTTTTTAGTAGTATGATTTTCTTTGTGTACCTGTACGAGCATACGTGTTAGTTTGTTATGTTGCATCAGGTTCTTTACTAACAATATTACTTAGAGAGAGAGAGAGAGAGAGAGAGTGAGTGAGTGAGTGAGTGAGTGAGTGAGTGTGTGTGTGTGTGTGTGTGTGTGTGTGTGTGTGTGTGTGTGTGTGTGTGTGTGTGTGTGTGTGTGTGTGAAGTACAGAAGACTTAATGCATATTTTTTTTATGTGTCAGACTCCGGGCATAGGCTTCACAGCCCATTACCATGGCCCAGCAGTCCTCCTGTGCCCATACACTTCCACATGTCACCACTTCGGCGCTAACACCCACCGTCCATACTGAATACATGCTAGGGCTCTCTCATGAAGGATTGTTGTATTTGCGGAGGTGATTTTATGATATATTGATGGGTTTTGTAGATCAGTAATGTCTGTTTAGCGAAATTCAGATCATTAAGTAGTTCCCTGCCGTAGCCTGGGATCAGACTGGTTTCATTTCAGAGAGTAGATTAGGCCAGGAAGACGCTGTTGTTATTTGTGTTATTGACCTATTGCCTGGGAGATAACACACTGATAGCCCAGGTAAATCTATCGTTATAAACATATTCATCTCAGTCTAATTCCCAACTAAGGCTGTTCAAGTGTATTACCCTGAGAAAAAGCACTGATTAGGAACGTACAAGTGATGGCGATGTACGAAGGAGCTGCGGCGTCCACCCAAGAACCAAACCCCCTCCAATATCCCTGGCATGTCGCCATGGGGAATGACCCTGGTTCGATCTTGTTAAGGTTCTGTGTACCACGAGGGAGCTTCGGTTCCCTGCACGATGTATGTACTGTGTTATGGATGTAGGACGGCTGTATAGAAAGACTGGCTTACCTGTGGTCAACGGGTGTGATTGAACAGAGAGACCGGGATTAATCAACAAGAACAATTACGTTAAGAAAATGTAGATTGCCTTTCTGTTTCTAAGCGAGTCTTGCTTGTAAAAATGACACACGTTGAGTCTCCCAAATAAAGACCTGTTTTATTAAGGCGAAAAATGATTCTTAATCTTAATCTAATTCTCGACAAAGCCGTGTACTGAAATTGCTCTATGAGGCTCTGGATTGTCTTAGAGTTTTGTGTTGACTATTAGCTCTAAAGTAACTCGCTCTGCCTCCCCCAACTAAGCCAGTTTACGCAAGAACAATAACCAATTCCAGTTCCATTCTCGCCAGTAGAAGCTGCGATTGACTTGCTTAATGTTGGAGTGTACTGCGTTTGTGGAAGTGTTTGTGCTTGGAGGTGTGTGTGTGTGTGTGTGTGTGTGTGTGTGTGTGTGTGTGAGAGAGAGAGAGAGAGAGAGAGAGAGAGAGAGTTTATTTAGCATTGTAGACAGTAACTATACCTTCCATTGATATTAATATTTACATCTATTCCTATTTTTTCCATGTCTGATTCTGTACACAGACTTTGACTGCCCGTTCCCGATTCCTAGCAGTCCTCCTACGTACAGTACCATGCCAGTCAACAAACATACATCAATGATAATAATAATGATAGTAGTAGTAGTAGTAGTAGTAGTAGTGGTAGTAATAATAATAATAATAATAACAATAATAATAACAATAATAATAATAATAATAATAATAATATACAAACGGCACATAAAATAAACATTAGGGTATAACATGCAGAAATAAATCGCAAAGGAGAAGGTGTTAGGTAACCTCGATGTCCCAGAGAGTACATCCCCATGGTACCAGAATCATCAAGGAAGTGATTAAAAGAAAATAAAAATGAAAATAATATGAAGTCAAATTTGAGTAAGGTAATGAGGGTAAGGCTGAGGTGCAATTAAACTGACAGGTGTAATTGCCCTGTTAATGACCCTAGGATAGGATTAATGAGATTTGGCGTGGGATTATTTAGAGCCTGAACTGAAATGCCGGCTTCGTAGTCTAAATGGGTTGAGATGATAGAGTTTATTTATTTATTATTATTTTTTTGTGAAGGTTGTGTTTTGAAGTTGAAAGATAAATTACATAGATACACAGACCATACCAACCTTACGTCCCTTTGTAATTATGAAGTCGTGTGTGTGTGTGTGTGTGTGTGTGTGTGTGTGTGTGTGTGTGTGTGTGTGTGTGTGTGTGTGTGTGTGTGTGTGTGTGTGTGCGCCAGGAATAGTACAGTGGTGGGCTGGATAAACACACACACACGTGATCTTTCGCTGGCTCCCTAGGATTGTAGGAGAGAGAGAGAGAGAGAGAGAGAGAGAGAGAGAGAGAGAGAGAGAGACCTTAAATCTCTATAATCAGCTCTAGTTCAGTAAGTATCCTTGAAAATAGAAATATCAAGTCACCTAAGAGAGTGTGCAAAGACAAAAAAGTCAGGCGTCCTAGCAGTGCAAAAATCAATGACAATACCACTAATACCAATACTTTTAACCCTCTCACGACCTGGTATTAGAACTCTACCATCAATACCAATTAATACCATATGAAATACCCAGCTGCTAGTGGGTATAAGAGCAGGAGAAACTGAATACCAATGATACACATAACTCGCTAAAATGAATATAAATAAATAGCCTTGAATTACTAGCTTTTCCTGATCATATTTGCCGACTGGGAATAGTATGCATAATTCATTGGGGCAATTTTTGTGGAGTAATTCTGTTAGGTGCCATAGTAACACCATTAGAGCTGGTATATGAGGTCATTGTGAGGCGGGTTAGGGGTGGTATTTTGATGTCTGGTGTTGTGGTATTGGTGTATTTCTTAGGTCATTTTTTTTTTTTTTTTAGTTAACCCTTCACTATACTCTGTCCACTTTAACTAGGCCTAAAATTTCCCTCTCTCCGTCTTGAAATTTGAGCTGGACACACACACACACACACACACACACACACACACACACACACACACACACACACACACACACACACACACACACACACACACACACACACACACACACACACACACACACAGAACGCTGCAGTCTTGTGTGTTGGGCGAGACTGCATGATGAGAAAGATGATTAGGAAGAAGTTAGGGAAGACGGAGCTCCACACAGCACTCCTCCTTTTCCTTCTTCTCCTCCTCCTCCTCCTCCTCCTCTGCTTGGATTTCTATGGTGTGTCTCTCTAATGTGATTTAGGGGGTAAAGTTTGGAGCGGGATTAGCTGAGGAGTTCAAGGATTTTTTATGGATTTATTTATGGATTAATTTATTGTTATTATTATTATTATTATTATTTTATTATTATTATTATTATTATTATTATATTATCAGTTTATTACTGCTACTACAACTACTACTATTGTTATTATTATTGTATCATTATTATTATTTTTATTATTATTACTATTATATTATTATTATGATTATTATTGTTATTATTATTATTATTATTATTATTATTATTATTATTATCAGCAGCAGCATTATTAATATTCCCGCAACGAGACCTCCAGTACCCTTTTTGTCTTATAATTCCTGACGAGACCGAGACGAGACTGAAATTTAGAGATCCAGAGAATGGCTGGAAGATTAGAAGGATTTTAACACAGAGGTTCCTATGACTCATTCTCAGGCAAATAATATCACCTGGAATAAAATGCTAGAGTTGCCCCGCTCATCAAAGGGTTAGTTAAGGGGCGAGATAAACAACGCTAAAAATACAAAAAGTGGCTTCAAAAAAATTACCTAACACCTCTTCCTGAGCGATTTGTTTTGCATGCTACACCTGGACATTCTCTTCCATGCTTTGTATATCGTTATAGATTTTTTCGGAAACATATATGGGGGATATTGAAGTGTTTTTTGCAGAATGAATCGCTAAGGAAGAGGTGTTAGGGAAAATCTGAAGCAAGTTAGAAAGCGAACGAAATCGTCTGAAAAAAGGAGATAATTCGTCATTGTTTTAAGAGAGAGAGAGAGAGAGAGAGAGAGAGAGAGAGAGAGAGAGAGAGATGCATTAGACTGAGTACGTTTCCTTCCGAGAGAGAGAGAGAGATGTGCACTAGATTAGAGTACACCTCCTTTTAGTGTCCCCTCCCCTAAAGCTGCACACCTAGTCGATCTCTAATTGCTAGGCTGCAGGTGTATGGCTTTATTCACCCCTGCATTCATTTTTGTCATTATAGGGCTCTTCCGTCGCCTTCATCCTTCATTTCTTCCTTTTTCTTCTGAGACCTGGTTTCTTTACTCTCCCGGTTTCTCTTACTTCTTTCTCTCTTTCTTTCGCTCAGTTTTTGTCTTGCTCATTCTCTTACTTTTGTCTTATCTCTCTCTCATTGTCTTACTTTCTTTGATTTTTTCCGATTCTCTCTCTCTCTCTCTCTCTCTCTCTCTCTCTCATTCATGCACCTTTTCCTCTTATTTCTGCCTCTTGGTCTCTTCTTTCTCACACTATACATACTCCTTATTCCTCTCTCCTTCCTCTTCCCATTCTCCTTCCTCTTTCCCTCCCTTTCCTTCATTTCCTCCTCCTCTTTTTCTTCCATACCTCATTTCCTCTTCTTATGCTCTTCCTTCTTTCCATAACTTACTTTCCTCACCTCCTCTGCTTTTCTCCTCCTCCTCCTTCTTGCAGTTTCTTTCTCCTTCCTCTATTTCCTCTCTCTTCCTCTTCCTTATTTTCTCTTCTCCTTTCCCTTCTGTGTCGTTTCCTCCTCCTCCTCCTCCTCCTCCTCTGTTACATACATCATATTACATCTATCAATTCAGTTTCATCTCGTCCCCCATTATTTTGATGTATGTCTCGTCTCTCTCTCTCTCTCTCTCTCTCTCTCTCTCTCTCTCTCTCTCTCTCTCTCTCTCCTTCGTTTAGTATTATTTCCCTCTTCAGTTTCCCTCTCTTCCCCTCTCCCTTCTCCCATTTTCATTTTCTCTCATTATGCCTCCCCAGTCCTCTCTCTCTCTCTCTCTCTCTCTCTCTCTCTCTCTCAACAGTATATCCCAAGAATCAGTATAGCTTTCATTTTTTTTTTTTTTCTTTAGTTGTGATGATGATGATGATGATGATGATGATGATGATGATAATGATGGTGATGATAGGCGTTTGTAGAGGAGTTACCACCTCGCCTTTTTTTCTCAGTTATAGGAATTTTTTCGAGGAAGTAAAGGCCAAATAAAAAAAAATTCACTAAACAGTTTTATGCAGGATAGAAAAGGAATGTTGGTCTAAAAAGGTGTCTCAAGTTGACCTAATTTTGAGTAGAAAGAAGAGAGAGAGAGAGAGAGAGAGAGAGAGGGAGAGAGAGAGAGTGTGTGTGTGTGTGTGTGTGTGTGTGTGTGTGTGTGTGTGTGTAGGATAGGTTAAGTCATATTGTTAGATCATAATAGACTTAGTTAATAGGTAAGGTTACTAGCCGTGAAAAACTTAGTAAATATATAATAGTTATGTTAGTTAAGTTAGATTATTTCCAGTTAATTTAGACGAAAACAAATAAGATTCCTTCTCCTTTACCTTCTAAGATTTATTTCTGAGCCAAAAATAAATCGTTGTCATTGTCCTGGGAAAATTAAACACGAGGGATCTTTAGTAATCTTAATATTATCGTCTGGTATTAGTGAAAATAAAGGAGAAGAATTGACTTGGTACTGAAGGTATGAATGGTATTTCTCTAGTGATATTAATGTTTTTCCTGTAGTGGTATTAATGGTATATCTGTAGTGGTATTAATGGTATTTCTGTAATGGTATCAATGGTATTTCTGTAATGATATGAGTGGTATGTCTGTAATGGTATGAATGGTATTTCTGTAATGGTATGAATGGTATTTCTGTAATGGTATCAATGGTATTTCTGTTATGGTATGAGTGGTATTTCTGTAATGGTATTAATGGTATTTCTGTAGTGGTATTTTGCGTTACTTGCCACCAATCCTCCCACGGAGACCTTAACTACTTTGTTTAGGTGAATTAGCCTGTGTTAAGTTAGATAAGGCGATAATAACTTTGACGATAATAGTTTAAGTTAGATTTTACGAGAATAACTTAGATGATAGCATGGGTTAATTACAGTAGATTAAAAGTGAGAATTATAAGTAGATTAAGTGAGAATACCATAGATTAGAATTAACATAGAAAACGATGGGCTGAGATCAACTAGATTACGCTGGCCTGATTAGAATATGCATTGCTATCCTTTTCCTATTATCTTACCTGCTCCACCCACTCGTACCTGAACTACCTGGTTTATGAGTGTGAGAGTGCAGGTAATTTCATCTTGTTCGGATATGCTGAGGCTCACAGACGCTAACTGTCCATTTCTGCCCCCGTAACGACCTCGTTCAGTGGTTACCCGATCGCATCCGTCACAGAGAGAGAGAGAGAGAGAGAGAGAGAGAGGGCGCGGGAGATTCATTTTGAGACTAACCTAAAATTAGATATAGAAAGATGATGAACAGGAGAGAGAGAGAGAGAGAGAGAGAGAGAGTTATTTAGATATTCAGTTTGAACCTGAACTTTAATTAGAGATAGGGAGATGATAAATGAGAGAGAGATAGAGAGAGAGAGAGAGAATCCTGTAGATATTAATTTTCCACCGTGTGTGTGTGTGTGTGTGTGTGTGTGTGTGTGTGTGTGTGTGTGTGTGTAATGAGTGAGAGCTGTGTTAATATAAACGCATTCGCATTTCCCCTCCAACTTTGAACTGTCATTTCCACCCCTCACCACAACTACCACCATCCCACCTCTACCACAACTACCACCATCCCCCTCTCACCACCACACCTACTGCCATCCATCTCTCATCACTATAACCACCACCATCGTACCACCACCACAGCTACCACCATTCCATCTCTACCACAACTACCACCATCCCCCTCCTCACCACCACACCTACCACCATCACCCTTACTACCACAACTACCAACATCCCATTCCTACCCACCACCACAACCTTTCCTACCACAACCCCCACCACCATCTCCCTCTACCACAACTACCACCATCGCTGGGAAATGAGGAGGAGATTGAAGCATTTCCTGGAAGTGATAATTAAGGTAATAATGAAGGTAGATAAAGGTAGGTAACTGCTATTATTTTTTATTCATGTTTTCATTAGCTTTCCTTTATTTATGGTGGGTAATATTGTCATTTATTTTTTTTTCTTATAGGGGTACAGTGCTAAATTCTCTCTCTCTCTCTCTCTCTCTCTCTCTCTCTCTCTCTCTCTCTCTCTCTCTCTCTCTCTCAAATGCTCCCCTTCCCTGTTTTCCTTCCTCCCTTTCACTAATTACTTTCCTCCTCTCTCTCTTCTCGCTCCCTCTTGGTTCCCCCCCACCTCTCTCTCTCTCTCTCTCTCTCTCTCTCTCTCTCTCTCTCTCTCTCTCTCCCTAACTCCGTATCTTTGTCACATGAAATACGCCCTTAATCACCCAAGGCATAGGGGTCATTTCTCCTTCTTGATTTACAAGTCAATTCGGCTGGCTTCATTTCGGCTTACACCTTCACCTTGAGACGAAACTGATTATTACCAAAGATACCTGGTTGCAGTGACCGTAATTCTGAGAGGAACTACGTGTGTGTGTGTGTGTGTGTGTGTGTGTGTGTGTGTGTGTGTGTGAGAGAGAGAGAGAGAGAGAGTGTGTGTGTTAATTATTGAGAGAGAGAGAGAGAGAGAGAGAGTGTGTGTGTGTGTGTGTGTGTGTGTGTGTGTGTGTGTTAATTATTGTTTTTGTTTATTTTTTACGTGTTTGTAATGTGTTTGAATGGTGGCTTGTCCTTTTCTTATGTTCTTGTGTGTGTGTGTGTGTGTGTGTGTGTGTGTGTGTGTGTGTGTGTGTGTGTGTGTGTGTGTGTGTGTGTACAGTGAGTGAGTGCCTTTGTAATTGCGTGTGAGTGCAAGATTGAGGGGCTGAGTGTACATACGTGTTCGTGTCTGCCAGTGTTTGTGTGCGTGTAGGAAGTTATGAGTAATTGTTTATGTGCGTGTGCCAAAACCATCACCTGGACAATATAACACACACACACACACACACACACACACACACACAGGTGAAGGGTAAGGTAGGAGGGCAGTAAGTCTCTTCCAATACTACCTTGAGCCCACACTCTCAGGTGCCAGATATTACCTTTATTGCTATTGATTGCAGGTGTGTCCAGGTGAGAGTGGTGGCTCAGGGGTGAGAATGAGGGTGAGGAGAAGAGGAGGGAAGAGAGCAGGAGGAGGGGGGATGTAGTAGAGGTGGGAATGAGGGTGAGGAGAAGAGGAAGGAAGAGAAGAGGAGGAGGATATAGGTGTGGAGAGAATGAGGGTGAGGAGAAGAAGGAAGAGAGGAGGAGGAGGGGGATGTAGCAGAGGAGAGAATGAGGGTGAGGAGAAGAGGAGGAGGAGGAGGGGGATGTAGTAGAGGTGGGAATGAGAGTGAGAAGGAGAGGAGTGATGGGGAAGAAATGGAGAAGAGGAGGGGGAGGGGGTAGAGGAGAGAATAAGGAGAAGATGAGAGTTGGAAGAGAGTATTGAGCGATAATGAGAGGGTGAAGGAAAAGGATTAGGGATGAGGGAGGGGGATGGTGGGATGGGATGTGGTGAGGAGTGGGATAGGGATGGGGGAGGATGAGAGGGGAAGGAAAGGGAAGGGAGATTGGGAGTGTAAATGGTAGGGGGAGAAACTGACAGAAGAGAATGAAGGTGGGAGGGGTGGAGACGTGGCAGAGAGGAAAGTGATGAGGAAGGAGCTAGGGGTGAGGGTGAAGATGAGGGGAAGGTGAGGGTGTTGTGAACATGGCAGGGAGAGACATTGATGGGAGAGAGAGAGAGAGAGAGAGAGAGAGAGAGAGGGGGGGGGGGAGTTACTGATTAGGTGAGGAGAAAAAGTTAGGTAGGGATGAAGGAGGGATGAGAGCAGAAGAGGTGTGAGGGAGGGGTGAGAGGAGTGAGAGAGGTGAAAGGGGGTGAAGCTGGTTGGTAGAGTACAGGCGTCTCTCTCTCTCTCTCTCTCTCTCTCTCTCTCTCAGGACGTCACGTGAGCTAACTTCATAATTTTATCACCTTCCAAATTCTCTCAGGCTTCTACCTTGGTCACAGATTTAATTATTTTTTTTTTTTTTTCCCCACAACTTCTAATTCAGTCAACTTTCTACACCAGACAGTAAAAAGTGAAGGTAAACAGTAATACTCTATGTGTTTCAGAAGTCACTGGCATGAGAGAGAGAGAGAGAGAGAGAGAGAGAGAGAGAGAGAGAGAGAGAGAGAGAGAGAGAGACTATACATTAGATGATGAATTGGGAGAAGTGAAGAAATGGCGAAGAAAATTGGCTAATTGTTAATGAAAAGAGAGAGAGAGAGAGAGAGAAAGAGACCATACATTAGATGATGAATTATGAGAAGTGAAGAAATGGCGAAGAAAATTAGACTAATAGTAATTTTAAAAAAAGTAATTTAGCCGGATAATTAGGTCAGTGTTAGAGAGGGAAATAATTACACCAATCACTAAATAAGAAAGCAGGACAATAATTACACACCTTCATTTATCAAGGGAATCACTTATGGCTCCCCCTCATTATCATTTATTTTCATTTGTGACACACCCCTTTCCCTCCCTTATCTCTCTCTGCCCCCTCCCACTCCACCCCCTTATCAACCAGTGCCCCCCCCCTTCTCTCTCTCTCTCTCTCTCTCTCATCTAATATCTTCACCCCTCTCTCCATCTGTCATCATTACTGCACCTTTCTGTCTTGTATTCATTAGGGTATTGTGGTGTGTGCATGATGGAGGACGGTGTGGAGTGGCAGGAGGGAGAGAGAGAGAGAGAGAGAGAGAGAGAGAGAGAGAGAGAGAGGGGGGGGGAAGCAAACAGCAACGAATCCATTGGTCATTTTGAGGTTGTTTTTTATAGAGTATTTTTTGACTGAGGTACCAATTCATTAAAGACAAGGATAGCAAAGAAGGAAGGCTCTCCCCCACCCACTAAACCCTCCAGGTGAAGTCAGAAGTAAAAGTGAACTACCATACATTATATTCTATACTGTGTTAACGTGAAAGGGAAAGTATTATCAGGTGAACATTGGGGGAGAGAGAGAGAGAGAGAGAGAGAGAGAGAGAGAGAGGGAAATATGCACAACTCTTTGCTATCACACCTTCAAAGAGCATTCCATTATTTCCACTCCCCATGAATTTATTACAAATGAAGTAAATAAAAACAATGACTCAACAAAAAGCCAGCTGACTCCATAAATTTTCCTCCACCCTCAATCGACTCGGGACCAAAAAAAAAAAAAAAAAAAAAAAAAAACAAAAAAAAAACAGTAACAGCTGAAACCTCTTAGGCAAATTGGCTTCATTTTCGCTTCAGTTAAAAGAAAAGCAAGGGAGCGTTGTGTAGGCGGGTGTTTTTGTTGTCCCCCCCCTCCGGCCCCCCTCCAACCCCCCACCAAACCCTCCACCCCCTCCCACCACCCCACCCAAGGCTTCAAGGTGGGGTGAGGGTGAAGGGAGAGTGTGTTGGGGATGAGGGTGAAAAGAGAGTGTGATGGGGGTGAGGGTGAAAGGAGGGGTAAGGGTGGAGGCGAGGGGTGAGGGTTGGGGTGAGCCGGCACTTTGATGTGGTAATACTGGTACTGAAGGGTGGGGGGGATTAGCTGGTCTAGGGATGGCTTGAAGAGAGAGAGAGAGAGAGAGAGATTGAAAGTTGGAGTGAGGAAAGTACATTAAAGACATTGACAGGAAAGAAGTGTGTGTGTGTGTGTGTGTTTGTGTGTGTGTGTGTGTGTGTGTGTGTGTGTGTGTGTGTGTGTGTGTGTGTTTTCTGATTACCCAATTATCTCCCTATTTCTTGGCCTTTTTTTTCTAATCCCCTTCCCTCAATTCTTCACTTAATACTCAATCCTTTTTAACTGAACTTTCCTGTAAACCTTCTCCACCTGTTACATCATAACAAAAAATTCTCTGCTCATCTCTTTTCACCCTAATTCTCACTTTACATCCTGATTTTTTACCATTTTTTCCCTAAATTCCTTTCCCTTCCCAGCCATAGATCAAAAGGTGAAGAAGGGGGAGATCAGTGCGTATCGACAACACGGGGAGTATTAACACAGACGGTCAGTTTTTTAGAAGCCCTTGTCTTTTCATAAAACGCGACCTGCAATAAGGAGTGTTACATCCACATCCCTAATTGTAGTGCCTGATGGAGAGTGACGAGGGGGAAACAGACTTTATCCATCACTCTGACCGGCCCTTGGATGATGATGATGATGATGATGATGATGAGGAGGAGGAGGAGGAGGAGCAGGAGCAGGAACAGGAGGAGGGGGAGGAGGAGAAGGAAGAAGAGGAGACTGTGTTTAAGGTATAATGAACGTGATGGTATATGAAAACAACAGAACACAGGAGAACACAGCACAACACAACACACGAAAATACAGCGCAACACAGCCAATAACAACACAGCACCTTACAAATCCCAGAACAGCAGAAGACCCATTAATAACAACAGCAGGCAACACATCACAAGCCAGCCTTCTAATAACCGCCCGGGAGATGTAACTCAGCGTGCAGCCGCCAAGGGAGGCGGCTGGCGGCACGTGCACTGACTCCACGCTCTTGCAACACCCCCCACCCCCTCTTTGCAACACCCCACCCTCTTGCAACACCCCCCTCCCCCTCTTCTTGCAGCATCCCCTCCCATCCCCCTTGCAATACCCCATCCCCTCAGATCTTGACTCCAAACATACTCCTCCTCCCTTCACCCCTATGTGCTCCCATTGGATCTTACGTCACCCCTCTTTCTTTGTCTTCCTTGATACTCCCCTCTTACCCCTCCCCTTTCCCCTCATATTCTTCATACCCCCTCCCTCTTACTTGCTTTTACACCTACCCCTCACCTCCTCCTCTGATTCTCAACCTCACACATCATGGCTTTTACGTCACCCATATTTCCTTCTTCCTGGATCTTACCTTCTCTTCCCCCACCCTCTCTGTCTTGCTCCCTCCCACTGTCTTCCTGAGTAGTACTTCTTCCTCCCCCTTCCCCCCAGGCTCTGGATATTACCCTATCTTTCCATCAATCCTAGATCTAAACCTTGTCCCCCAAAAATATTAACCCCTCCTTTTCCTAAATCTTCCCTTCCCTTTAGATCTTTCGTATATCTTACCTTCCCTCTGGATATTACCACCTCCACCCTTCGCCGAAGATCTTAAACCCACTCTTCTTGAATCTTACCTTTTCTTTAGATCTGATCTTCTCTCCTTGTATCTTACTTCCTCCTCATATCCTCCTCCCTCCTCCTCTTTCGATCTTGCTTTCTCTTCTCATGGCTTTACTCCCTCCCACTCCATCTGACTCCTCGTGAATCTTACTCATACTTTAGATCTACCCTCTTCTTTTATATTTGATTCACACACACACACACACACACACACACACACACACACACACACTTCCTGAATCTGACTTCCTCTACCCCACCTGACCTCCTTAAATCTTGCATTTTCTTCTTACCCTCTTCCTTCCTCCACACACACACACACACACACACACACACACACACACACACGGATTTTACCTCCTTCCCCTCCGCCTCACCCCCAACCCCCCACCCATCCGTCACACACTCTCACCAACTTGTCACACACCCTTGGAGACCCGCAAATACAAAGCAACATTTGGACATCTCATTTCTCTTCCAGACACGCTATAATCCTAACTATACCCTTTTCACTCTAACCTGGCCTAAAATTACCACTGGACACGCTGCAATCCTGACTCGACCCTTTTCACTCTTACCTGGCCTAAAATTACCACCTCTCCATCTTGCATGTTCAGTTGTAACTATAGATTTACATTGGAATATGATGCTAGTCACGAAGAAGTAGAGGAAAGGATGTGGAGCCATAGTATTGTCTTTCTGCCATCGAGCTCTGTCAAATAAGCTGCGAAAGGACGAAAACCTGGGCCAAGTTAAGGTAAAGGTAGTATACTGTATATATATGCATCAAAATCTGCTAAACCTATTGAGTATTTTGTAAGAACTTGAAATTTTAATCGATTTGTGTGGCTGTCAATCCAAGTCAAGCCCATTGCAGGATCCGACGTTGGGAGGAGAGAGATAAACCAGATTTCACTCTTTTCCATGCTGGTTAAGTACAAATAGGGAAGGGGCGTCTGTAGGAAGAGTGATGCATGTGAAAGCTGAAGTTTTGTCTTTGTGTTATAGAGCCGTATTTTGAGTGGCATGTGTGTGTGTGCGTGTGTGTGTGTGGGAGAGAGAGAGAGAGAGAGAGAGAGAAGGTAGGGAAGGCTATGACCCATATTCTCGTCTGTAAGGAAGCTTCCTAACATCTCTTCCTAACCGATCTGTTTTTCCTGTTACACTTTGCCAACTTCCTTTGTGCCACTTAAATCACTCCAATATCGCCATACTCCGCATAGATAACGTACAAAGCGATATTACCCAGCCATACCCAAAATAAATCGGTAAGGAAGAGGTGTTAGGAAAAATACGAGTTTATATCTAACCCCCCCGGTTCGATAAGTAACTCCTAAGCTGAATAAAATCGTCTGGAAAAAGCGAGAATAAATGACGTCCTGATGCTGAAAGGGTTAATAGTTGATACAGTAACAGCCGTAATATCTTCATCAGGGCGTAGGGTCCCGGGGCTAGGCTATCGTTGGGCAGAGCATCTAAGGGTAAGAGGCTGATCTACACATGGTTTGTGACGCGAGTGATCACATAGGAACTGCACATCCCATCCTTTCCCTCGTCTCTTCCTCCCCTTCCCTTCCCTCCATCGTCTCCCTCTAACTCCTTCCTCTCCCTTCCCTCTTTCCCCCCCTCCCTCTATCCTCTCCCTTCTCTCCCTCCTCCCCTCCCCCCATTCTCCCCACTGCACTCATCACCCTCTTCTTCACTACTCTTTGACCACTGTACTTGCTTTCACCTCCTCCCTCCCCCTCCCCCTCCTTCCCCCTCCCCCTCCCTGTTTCCCCGCCCCCTCAGCTCTCTCTCCCCTCCACTGTGCACTATCTCCTCTCTCCCTTTGCCCTAGGCGTTATAATATTTTACCTGTATCACACCTTTCCTCTCTCTCTCTCTCTCTCTCTCTCTCTCTCTCTCTCTCTCTCTCTCTCTCTCTCTCTCTCTCTCTCTCTCTCTCTCTCTCATTATCTCCTTCCCTACCTTATTCTGCCTCACTCTTTTTTCTTTTCATAGCCCTCCTCATCATCCCTTCTTTCTCTCCCTTCCTCCCATATTATCCTCCTCCCTCCCTCTCTCCCTGCTTTCTCTCCCTCACTCCCATATTCTCTCCCTCTTTCCCTCCATGCTCTCCCTCATTCTCATATTCCCTCTCCCTCTCCTTCCCATATTCTCTCTCTTCCTTTCTCTCATTCCTCTCCATCTTCGCCATATTCCTTTCCTCTCTCCTTTTCTCTCCCTTATTCCCTCCCTACTCTCCCTCCCTTCCCCTCATACTCTCTCTCTCCTCCCCTCTCCCTCCCTCTTGCCTCCAGCTCAGGTGCGTCATTAGGAATATTCACAGGAAAATTATCTCGGCTCTCAGAAGCACAAAGGTAGCCGAGTAATTAGGAGAGAGAGAGAGAGAGAGAGAGAGAGAGAGAGAGAGAAGGGGGGACGAGGGAGGCTTAGAGAGAATGAGTGGAAGAAAGTGGAGAGAGAGAGAGAGAGAGAGAGAGAGAGGGAGAGAAAGGGGGACGAGGGAGGCTTAGGGAGAATGAGTGGAAGGAAGTGGAGAGAGAGAGAGAGAGAGAGAGAGAGAGAGAGAGAGAGAGAAGGGGGGACGAGGGAGGCTTAGGGAGAATGAGTGGAAGAAAGTGGAGAGAGAGAGAGAGAGAGAGAGAGACAGACAGACAGACAGACAGACAGACAGACCATATCCAGAATTTTTTTTTAGTTGCTTAAACCGTAATACAAGAAAAGCAAATTCTTTATAAATAAGAAGATAAAAGGAAAGGGAACTTAAGGTAGATAGGTGGATGGATGGATAGATAGATAGATCGATATACAGACGTAGAAAGACAGATAGATATATAGGTAGGAAGAGAGAGAGAGATAGAGAGAGAGAGAGAGAGAGAGAGAGGACTGATAGATATATAGGTAGGAAGAAAGAGAGAGAGAGAGAGAGAGAGAGAGAGAGAGAGAGAGAGAGAGAGAGGGAGAATTATGTAAGATGTTTATAGAGTCCCAGGTGGCATTTCTGCTTTCATTGTCCTGTTTGTAGTCAGTCCCACTTGGCAATTGCGACACACACACACACACACACACACAGACACACACAAACACACACACACACACACACACACACACACACACACACACACACACACACACACACACACAGTCCCCGCAAAGTGTGATGACCGTATTTCCGAGGTTGTAATTCGCCGACCCGAGAAATACGGACGTGGATCTGGGTTAGGTTGGCTCTCGTAGGTGGCTTGGATCTCGCCTACGCATATCTCCGCCAGAAAATAAATAAATAAATATAATAAAATGCTTCCCTGACTCCTCCCGTTTTCATCAACTTTGCCTGAATGCATTAGCCCCACCCACTTCTGTGTTTGCTCCACCCACTTCTGTATTAGCTCCACCCACTTCTGTATTAGCTCCACCCACTTCTGTATTAGCCCCACCCACTTCTGTATTAGCTCCACCCACTTTTGTAGTAGCCCCACCCACTTCTGTAGTAGCCCCACCCACTTTTGTAATAGCCCCACCCACGTCTGTGTTAGCTCTACCCTCTTGTATTACCCACACCCACTCTTGTAATATTTCCACCCACTTAGTCCCACCCACTTCTGTTAGATCCACTCACCCCTGTGTTAGCCCTGCCCACTTGTGTATTAGTTCCACCCACTTCTGTTTTAGCTCCACCCACTTCTGTCCTGACTCCACCCACTTATGTATTAGCTTCACCCACTTCGTAGTTCCACTTACACCCTAAAGCGAGATTGTAGGAAATCTTTATTATTATTATTATTATTATTATTATTATTTTAGTGTTGCATTATTTATTAGCTTTGACAATGCTACTTCTGGAGGTTTAAGAGGGAAGGTGAGGGGTTAGAGGGTGAGGGGGTAGAGGTCAGGGTGAAGAGATAGGTGTGAGAGTGAGGGGGTGGGGAATGAAGAGTGAAAAAGAATGAAATGTAAAATGTCCATGGAGTGAAGGGGTTTAGGATAAGGAAGTTCAGAACGCAGTGACTCTCTCTCTCTCTCTCTCTCTCTCTCTCTCTCTCTCTCTCTCTATTTAGTCCTTCTTCCCTTGTACATTGTTTCATATTCCATTCTTCTTCTCTTCTTCTTTGACCTCCCCTCTCTCACTCTTGCTTACTCTTACTTTCTTTCTTAGTCTTTATTTTCCCATTTTCTTTCTCACTTCCTTGTGTCTTCCTATAAATCTTCTCCCCCTTCTCTTTTCACTCTTTATTTCCTCTTTTTATTTCTCATTTCCTATTTTTGGGTCTTCCTTTCTTTTTAATTTTTTTTCGTTTCCTTTTTCTCATTTTATTTCTCTTATTCTCTCTCTCTCTCTCTCTCTCTCTCTCTCTCTCTCTCTCTCTCTCTCTCTCTCTCTCTCTCTCTCTCATACATACATACACACCAGAGACTGACATTATACAACCAGCATATAATTGGATCAGAATAATTAGATCACACACACACACACACACTCTCTCTCTCTCTCTCTCTCTCTCCATATCAACAAAATTAAAGTGTGGGTAACAAAGAGGGGAATGAGTTGGAGGGGAGGGAAGTGCACTGTCTCCCCCTTCTCCCCTTCCCTCCCCTCTTTCCCCCACCCTTCTCCGTCTTCCCGTCTCCCTTTCACCCCCGTAATCCTCACTTTTCTCCCCACTTGCCCTTTCTCTCTCCCTTCATTTTCTCCCTCTCCTCTTCCCTCATCTCCCCCTTCCCTTTGCTTTCTTTCTTTTTCATTTTCCTTTCTCCTTTTCCAAATTGGGATGGAAAGTCGATATAATTTTTTTTCATTCCATAAAGACATTCGTGTATTCGGTAATCATTAATCAAAAACTTCCTTTATCTTCTTTTTTTTCCTTACCCTTCCCTTAAATTCTGTTTTATTTTGTACTTTTCAATTTTAAGGTCGTTTGAATTGTCCATTACTTCCTTCTCCTCCCCACTCCACCCCTCTTCCCCTCCCCACACTTCTTTCCCTCCCCACTCCACCACTCTTCCCCTCCCCACACTTCTTACTCTCCATCCCTACTCATCTCCTCCGCACCCCTCTTCCCTTCCCTCTCTCCTTCTTCTCCTTCCGACTCTTCTTCATCCCCCTCCTCTCTCTTCTTCTTCCCTTCCTCACACTTCTTCCCCTCCCCACTCATCTTACAATCTTCCCCTCCCCATGTCCTCTTTCTGTCTTCCTTCCACCGTCTTCTTTCTCTTCCCCCTTTCCTATCCACCTCCCCCTTCTCTTCCTCCACCCCATCCACCTTCGTGTTATTATATAGATTCTTTTATATATAATTATTCCTGTGTGTAACCATTTTCACCCTCCCTATCCCTCTCTTCCCTGTCGTCCCCTCCCTCTTCTCTCCCCCATTCCTTTTCCCCTTTCCACAACACCCCCTTCTCTCTCCCTCCCCTCTCCTCACCATCTACCCAAACCCATATCATCATCATCATCATCATCATCATCATCATCATTTCTTCCTGTGCTTTCCTGTGCTTCTCTTATCATGTCCCCCTCTTCCTCCCCTCCCTTCCCCTCTCCTCCCCTCCCCTCCCCTCCCCTCCCCTCCCCTCCCCTCCTCCCCATTTACCCACAGCGTCATTTAAAAGTGCCTAATTGAAAGCAGTGTAATAAACCCTCTCTAATTTGAGGTGTAGTGCTTTATGGAACGAGGGTTTAAGAGAGAGAGAGAGAGAGAGAGAGAGAGAGAGAGAGAGAGAGAGAGAGAGAGAGAGTGAGTTATATTGATACACTGGACTAATGAATAGCTTGTCAGTTACCTTCTGCAGACTGAAGTGTGTGTGTGTGTGTGTGTGTGTGTGTGAGAGAGAGAGAGAGAGAGAGAGGAGGGGGAGGGAGAGAGGAAGGAAAAGGGGGGAGTAAGGGAGAGAGATTTACATAAATATACAGACCTTACATCCTGGAGGAGGTAATCTGCCCTAAATGCTAATAGAAAAACTTGCTCTCTTGTCACGGAAATGAGAGAGAGAGAGAGAGAGAGAGAGAGAGAGAGAGAGAGAGAGAGAGAAACTAGCTAGGCAGTAGTTTCTAGCAAGTATATATACGATATGTCCTAAAGCTGCTGCCTAG
>NC_136969.1:29354148-29366648 GCF_032717465.1 Coenobita brevimanus | reverse complement strand
GAAGGGAGTGGGAGGGAGAGGGAATGCGGGAATGGTAGATTGGAGAGAGAGGGGGGGAGGGGGAGGGAATAGGAAGGAAAATAGGGAAGGAAACCAAGCGTGAGCGAGGGAGAATGAAGGTGGGGAGGTGGAGGGAGGAAATGGGAAGGGAGAGGGAGGGAGGGAGTGGAAAGGGAGAAAGGAGGGAGGGAGGGAGGGGAAAGGCAGAGACGGGAGGAAGAGATTAACCTTATCATTACTACATCATTTTTTTTTTTTGCTATTACCAGACGATTTTTTTTTTTAGTTTACTCTCTCTCTCTCTCTCTCTCTCTCTCTCTCTCATTTTAGAAAGGAAGGAGGGTGGTAACAAGACTCATTCTCCCTTGCTCCTTTCCTCCTTCTCCTTCCCTCTCTTCACGCTGAATTTCCCTCCCCTTCATTCTATTTTCTTCCTCCTCTTCTCTTACTCCTTCTTTCCTCTTTGTCTTACCTTCCTTCCTTCATTCCTTCCCATTTTCTCTGGTTTCTTTCCTCCCTTTATTCCATCCTGTCTCTCTCCTCTTTCCTTCCTTCTATTTTCCTCCTCCATCCTCCCTTCCCTTTTTCCTGTTCGTTTTTTATTTATTTCCATCCCTGTTTTTGTCCCTTCTTTCCTCTCCTTGTGTGCTTTCCTCCTTCCTTCTTTCCCACCTTCCTTCCTTTCTCTGTTTTTCCTTCTTTCTACCTTCCACTGTGTCTTTTTCTTCTTTTTTTCGTGTGTGTGTGTGTGTGTGTGTGTGTGTGTGTGTGTGTGTGTGTGTGTGTGTGTGTGTGTGTGTGTGTGTGTTTCTTCCCCTATTCCATCATCCCTTTCTTTGCCTCTCCTTCCTTCCTGTCTTCATTTCTCTTCTTCCTTCCTTCCTTAGTGTGCTTCTCCTCTTCCCCTGCTCCTTCATCATTCCTTCCTCCCTGACATTCTCCTTTCCTTCTGCCTCCATTAGATGTTCCATTGCCTCTCCTCCTCCTCTTCCTTCTCCTCCTCCTCCTCCTCCATTCTCTCATAACCTTTCTTCTCCCTCGCATTATCTTATTTTCTTTCGTTTGCCAGTGAAAGTATCTATCTATATTTTTCTTCTTTCATTTCCATCTTTTTTTATATTTCCTTTTTCTTCGTTCTTTCATTCCTTTATGTGTTTTCCTTTACCTTCCTTGCTTAAAACTTCATTCCCCCTCTTCCTATCATTCCTTATTTTCTTCCTATTTGAATTCTTCTCTCTTCCTTTTCTTATATTCCTTCTTCACTTCATTATTCTCCCTTCTCTCCTTCTCTCCCTCTTCATCCCTTATTCTCCCTTGCCTCCTCCTCTCCCTCTCCCCCGCCTCTCATTCTTTCCTTCCATCTTTCACTCCTCTCTCCCCCTCCTCCTCCTTCGTATCCCTCCTTTCCTCCCTCTCTCCCTCTTCTCTGTCCTCTCCTCCTTTCCTCCCTTCCTTCCTTCCTGCCCTCCTCGTTTGTGGAGGAAGTGAAGGAGGAGGAGGTTTAATATACTTGATAATTTCCCTCCTTTCCTCCCTCCCTCCTTCGTGCCTACCCTCCCTCCTTCCCTCATTCTCTCCTTTACTGTATTTCTCTCTTCCTCCTCCATTTCTTCATGTCCCCCTCTCTCCTCCTTCCTTCCTTCTCTCTTTGTTCTCCTTTGCCAAGCTTCCTTACTTGGTTCATTGTGAGTAAAGGAAGAGGAGGAGGAGGAGGAGAAAGGAGTATAGAAGTAGGAAGCATGATGATGATGATGATAAAGATGAAGATGATGACGATAAGGAATATGAGGAAGAATGAGGCAATAAGAGGAGGAGGAGGAGGAGGAGGAGGAGGAAGAAGAAGAAGAAGAAGAAGAAGAAAAAAGGGGATAGAAAGAGAAATAAAAAGAGAACACTAATGTGAACAACAACACAAAGACGCACATAGAACCGTACACACAATCTTCCTAATACAAAGACACACACAACCGTACGTACACAGTGTTACAAACCATTACATACAAGTACACACGGCCGGTAGTTAACAGGGGTGTAATGTGTTGGTTTGGTTTTAATTTTATGCAAGGAAGAGCAGAGTTGACTTTAAGGGGAGAGAGAGAGAGAGAGAGGGGGGGGGTAAGGACACACAGGAGTAGTAGAAGCTTTAGTTAAGGGAAAACAGAAAGGAATGGGAAAAATTAATAGATGAAGGAAGAAAAGGAAAGAATATTGATATAATGTAAAAAAAAAGTCTCGTCCATACTCACCAATATTTGTTCAGCTTGTTCTTTCATCCTCCCTGCTTAACATTTTGTACCATCCTCCCTGCTTGACATTCCTATTCTTATTCTAATAAAATAGATACCAGAGTCGCTTCCTACACAATAACACAAAGCCTCTTAACCCCGTCACTGATGCTGTTTTTTATTTTATTCTTTCTCCCGTTAGACGAGTATTGTTTTTATGAATCGTCTGGTGATATCAAGAATACAGGGAAATAAAAGGGTGTCCCGTAATGAAGGGGTTAGTGGAAATATTGTGACCCTTTCAGTGTTCAGAGTTCCTAGAGAATTGAGTGAAGTCGTTTGAGGTATCGAAAAAAAAGAAAAAGTCTCTGGATTGAAGGGGTTAAAAATATCTGTTTGTTTCCCTTTGTATTTCTGTGTCTTTGATGTCGATTTGTTTTGTAGAGATGTTTCTGTTGGCGCCGAGAGTTCCGCCTTGGATTTTTATTGCCGCGGGTTTCAATATTGTTCCGGGGCTTCGAATTCAATATGTAAACATCTGTATTTTTATATCCACCGATGCGAGCTTTACGTCCTTGCAACTTCCAGTCCAGTCTACTAAAAAGTTCTACATTATATTCTTTGAACGAATCCTGTCTTGGCTTTCATAACTTCATGCCTTAAGCTTACATAGCCATGGGTTCATATATTATTTGAAAGCTTCGATATATCAGTAAATACTTTGCAATTGACTCCGTAATAAATATCGATATAATATTATTCGGTATAAGTCATCTATTTGGTCGCCTAACTCAGTCACCAAGAATATCGCCATGGGTTTCAAAATTGCTTCGAAGCTTCAAAATTTACTGTGTAGTGATGAAGTTATATGTTTTTGAAGTAGTGAGTACTGTATATAATAAGTAATTTATAATATTTCTTTGAACGAGTATGGCTTAGCTATTCAAACTCAGGCATACCAAGATTATCGCCATGGGTTCCAATATTGTTTTGGAGCTTTGAAAAATTTATGTAAATTATTTGGAATTCATCCTTTAATAAGAATCGACATTATATTCTTTAATACGATACCCGTTTTATCTCTTTATAACTCATAGCCATTAAGATTATCGCCTGGGGTTCCAATATTGTTTCGGAGCTTCGAATTCAGGGTTGTGAGGAGCGGAGGAAGGCGTCTAGTAGGATGTCGAGGGGCCCGTTTCATTATGCAGGAGTCGAGGGCGCTTGTTCCATCCCGCGCTGTGTGCTGGTTCCAGGCAATTCCAGTGAACCCGTAACGAGCCTGGAGTACAAGACGCCAAGGTTGTAAACAGAGTCGATGCTCACGTTTAACTGCGCGGCGTCTCATCTTGCCGCGAAATGGAAGCTGTAGGCATCGATAATTCACCAGCCATAATTTGCCTCACCTCTTACTTTACTTCATTACCTACAAACCCACTTATTTGGGTTTTATTCTACTCTTTCTGTATTTTTATATTTTGACTTTCTGCTCTGAGATTATCTTTTTTTTTTTTATGTTTACTGTTTGGCGTCTCATCTCAGCGTGAAGGAGGTGGATTATTCATGTGCCATAATATGCTTTAATGTATTTATTACGAATAGTCCGCCATTATTTTTTTTATTCATATTTTACTCCCACCACAGCCAGATGATTACATTTACGCTGCCGTTTACGTTTTATTTACATTTAAACTGCGCGGCATCTCATCACGGCCCGCATCGGAGTGGAAGTGTCAGTTATTTACGAATGATAATAAACCTCACCTAATGAAATGATAAAACTGTTTCCACTTATTTCTTTTTTATTTCTAATTTTTTTCTTATTGTACTTACTGTCAGACGCCATTATTTAGCTCCAGAAAGTCCCCTAATAGTAAAGGGATTTATTTAATGCTTAATTATATTTTTACCTTGAGAATATAGTGAATAAGTGAGAAAATATCATTGGTAATATTATGAGGTTAGAGGATGGAAGAAAGAAAAGGAAAATGAGTAGGTCAGAGAGAGAGAGAGAGAGAGAGAGAATACAACTAGGAGAAAGTGGAAGTAGAGTTACAGCCTGATCAGCAAAAAAAATTTCAGTTTCGTGGAGTCACTTGAGAAGCGTATTATTAAATTCTGGCAATAGTGAAATGTGCTGTGCATCCCCGTGGACTTTTTCTCAGTTCTGCTTCTCTGGCTGGTATTAGGGTCAGGGTTGATGATGATGATGATGATGATGATGATGGATAAATGTAGGATGATGATGATGAAGATAGTGGTGGTTTAGTTGATGATAATATTGATGATGGTAGTAATAGTTGTGGTGATAATGATGATGATGATGATTTTAATGATGGTGGTGATGATGAT
Organism: Coenobita brevimanus; assembly: GCF_032717465.1. NCBI lineage: Eukaryota > Metazoa > Arthropoda > Malacostraca > Decapoda > Coenobitidae > Coenobita > Coenobita brevimanus. Next base: position 29,362,071 of record NC_136969.1, on the reverse strand, counting down.
GATGAAAGAGGCAAAGATTAATCAATAGCAGTAAAATCTCCTTCCACCAGACGATTTTATTTATCTTAGCGGAGGCATTTTGAACGGGAGGGGTTAGATAGAGCCATGAGTAAAACACACACACACACACACACACACACACACACACACACACACACACACACACACACACACACACACACACTAAGTTGCAAGTTGTTTTTGACGTTGATGATAGTGTTGATGATTAATGTTGTTGTTGTTGTTGTTGTTATTCATATGGACGTTAACCCAGTGGACCACAGGAAACCGGACACTTTTACGGGCGCTCCCAGATCTCTTTTGTTGAGGTTGTGTTGTAGGATTGTCAGTGTTGTACTAAGCGTGGTGCAGGAGGTACTTCCCCACCCACAACCCAGTTATGTACATCAAATACAGAGAAGCCAGTGATGGTGGGGGAGGGGAGTGAACGTGAAGTGGGAGAGGAGAAGGGTTTGAAGTGGAAGGCAGAGGGAAGGGAGGAAGAAGGGAGGAGGAGGGAAGGGCAGAGGGAAGGGAAGGGGAGAGGAAAGGGAAGGGAAGGGCAGAAGAAAGGGAAGGAAAGGGAGGAGGAAGGAGGGTAAGGGAGGAGGCCAGACTGAGACATATACGAATGACTGAGGCTAAGAAACTAAAAGACAAAGAGGAATTATGATGCACTGAATTTAGCTTTTAGTGCAATGGTGTTAGTTTACCCTTCTTGGTCGTATTTTTTGGTAGCTTCATTCAATCAACTAATCCATCTGTCAGCCTGTCTGTCACCTCTATAACACTCCCAAACACCCTCTCAGTACTTCCTTCACCTTCTGTCTCCCTTATACTTTCTCCACCCCCTCTCTCAGCCCTACTTTCTCCCCTCTCTCTCAACCATACTTTCTCTTCTCCCCTCTCTCTCAGCCCTACAAGTGACGGGAAGGAAAGGACGTCCTCAGTTTTTCAGTATATTCTTCCATGTTGCTTTTTCCCCATCGTTTTTCATCCATTTTTTTCTTATTTTTCATTCTTTTTATTTTTGTATATTGGGCTTTTCGTCTCCCGTTTTCTTTATTTGTGTTTTCTTCTCTTCATCCTCATTTCTTGTCTTTTTTCTTCTTTGTTTTCCTTCTTCCTTCGTTTGACATTTTTCGTTTGTTTTTTTCTCATTCTGGTTCGTATATTCTCTTAATTTCTGTTGACGATATGAAGTTTCTCTCTCTCTCTCTCTCTTTCTCTCTCTCTCTCTCTCTCTCTCTCTCTCTCTCTCTCTCTCTCTCTCTCTCTCTCTGTCAATCTCCTTTCTCCCTTTCCTTCTCCCGTTTTCCCTCTGTACATTTCCCTCTCCCTATTCTCTCTCTCTCTCTCTCTCTCTCTCTCTCTCTCTCTCTCTCTCTCCTTCCTTCCTTCCTTCCTTCCTTCCCTCCCTGCCTGTCTCCCTTCTTCCCTCCTTCTCTCCCTATTCTGGCCACACACATGGAGGTCTCTATTGCTCCCTTTGTCCTCCCTTCCGCCCTATTCTCCCTTTACAACTTCCTCTCTCTCTCTCTCTCTCTCTCTCTCTCTCTCTCTCTCTCTCTCTCTCTCTCTCTCTCTCTCTCTCTCTCTCTCTCTCTCTCTCTCTCTCTCTCCAACCTCCCCTCCTTATTTTTTCAATTGTGTTTTTTCTCAGCAATTTCCTCTTTCTCTCTCTCTCTCTCTCTCTCTCTCTCTCTCTCTCTCTCTCTCTCTCTCTCTCTCTCTCGCTTTCTCTCTCTCTCTCTCTCACAACTGAACAGGAAGAAAGGAAGTTGTTTTGGTCTGAATGGAAGGATGGATGGATGGATGGTTGGCTGGGTGGATGGATGGATGGTTGGTTGGTTTAGTGGATGAGTGGATGGTTAGTTTAGATGTATGGATAGTTGAACAGTGAGAAGGTGGATGGATGAATGGATGGGTGGACGGATGAATGGATGGATGGATGGATAATTGGACAGTGAGAAGGTGGATGGATGAATGGTTAAATAACTGGACAGTGAAAAGGTGGATGGATGGATGAATATTTACTTAGTTCGGTGAGTGGATGGATGATTTTACGACTGAATTAACAGATATTTGGATATTAATGTGATAGAAATACATATAGGAATATTATAGTACTACGAAATATAACAAAATATTTCGATAGATAAAAATGGTGATGACGATAGATGAAAAAGATAGACTGATAGATAATGAGAGATACAAAAGTACGACAAAAGTTAATGGTCGATAGAGATAGATAAATTAGACCTAGAGATAATGACCGATAGATAGAACAATAGATTTAGATAGACCGAGTGTATGATAGATAAATGTACGTAGAACTATAGATAATAATAGATAAATTTGATATGGTGATAGATAGAACGTTCAGTAATAAAAGGTAAAATAAATAAGATAGATAAAATAGGTAGATAATGAGAACCAGTGATAGATAAAATAGATAGTGCGATAGATAAAACCCCGATCAGAAATAGACTGGGAGAATTGTATAGAAAAGGCTTTGAAAAAATAGCTGAAAAAATCCAATGGAAAACGGACTGTAGGGAGAGAGAAAATATTTGTCTTCAGTGGACTGCCTGGCTTGAGAGAGAGAGAGAGAGAGAGAGAGAAAGTAAAGCCTGAACATTACCTCACAACCTTATAATAAAATCAGTGTTGTTTATTTATTTCTTTTCTCCACATTCCCACCATCGCTCCTTCTCGGTCATCGTTCTGAAGGGGATAAGTGGGGCTCCTATGACCCACTTAGATCACTAGAATCACCTAACTTTAGCTACAGTAGTACTAGAATCTTCCCTATCGCGAAATCGTTTATGTTACGGGATTAAATACTCTTTGATTCCTTTCTGTCAGTCTTCGTTGAATCGAATCGTCTAGAATAAGATTTGAGAGAAAACGGGATCATGGGGGAGTTAATGATGATGGTATTGACACTCTCAGACAGTTTTTACATTTTAGATGAATAAAATTACCTCCCGTTACCTTAAAGAAGCACTAGAGTTACCCCGTTCATGAGTGAGTTAGAAGATCCGGTGTGACAAGTGGATATGTTGGGTGGAAAGGAGTCACTGGCCAGATCTTGAATTGTTTATTTAACATTTATGGCTACGCTGAAGATGGGGTTCTGTTTATCTCAAAAAGTCAAAGAAAAAAGAAAAAGAATTCAAACTTTCTCCAGTCTCTCCCATCCAGAATTTAAAGAAAGTTAGAAGGATTTACCATAACCACGAAAATCATAACTCGACTTGAAATCAATCAATCTTGTCCATCTTTAAATCTTCGCGTCACTTCTCTCGTCCTTCCCGCCATTCCTCCCACAAGTCCGGCGCAAGGACGATGTCGGCGCACACGTCTCATTAGCACCGAACTTTTGCCAAACTCATTAAGCAACTTGGATACCGCCAGAAAGGTAAATAGGAGATATATATTGGGAAAGTCTTTTTTTGGGGGGAGGGGCCGGAAAGAATGGAGATGCCGGGCGCGTTTAGCTGATTCGATGTTAGCCTTAATTAGTTCCGGGTTCTTTCAGCGGCCTCGGCGGAATGTCTTGGAATTATTTAGCCTTGTCTTATTAACCCTTTCAGCCCGAGGACGTCTAATTTGCGTGATTACAGGTCTCGAAGAAGCACTGTTGATATTGTGATGTAGGCTGTGTCCTCGTTATGTATGTGTGTGTATGCGTGTAAGTACGTGTATATGTATGTGTATGTGTGTATGTATGTATGTATCTGTTTAACTATCTTTGTTCTGTCTGTTTTCTGTGTCCATCTGTCTCTCTATTTACTCATCAGTGTCTGTCTGTGTCTGTGTCTGTCTATCTATCGTATGTCTCTGTGTCTCTAGTTTATCTGTCTATCCATCTATCTGTCTATCTATTTGTAGCATCAGTGCCTTGTCCGTTCTAGATAAAAATTGACACATACATAGTACACGGGTCTGGGAAGAAGTGACTCAATTTTGGTCCAGGTCATCAGAGGTCAAGGGTCAAAAGTCAGGGTCAAAGGTCAGGGTGTTATATCAGAAACTGCAGGTCCGATCTAGGGGGAGAGAGAGAGAGAGAGAGAGAGAGAGAGAGACTTTTTCATTGTATCTCGTCAGTTGTAAAATTTCTTCGGACGGAACTGGGAAGATAGTTATTTCTTTCTTTCTCTCTCTCTCTCTCTCTCTCTCTCTCTCTCTCTCTCTTCAGACGGTAATATTTAGCCAAGGAAGGATCGTTGGTAGTAAAGGTGTTAAGGTGCCACCAGGTGAAGGCGTCCTCCTCCACTTCCGCTTCTTCCTCCTCCTCCTCCTCCTCCTCCTCTTCTTCCTCTTCCTCATCACCTTTTATCACGCCTAGAGATGAGGTGAAGTAGGATCTGAAAAGCATGAAGGAGGGAGGACAATCAGCACCATATCCAGTAAAATGGGCCATGCACTCATTCACACACCATTCAATCCCCCGAAATCCCAGCCCCACCTCACATTCTTAACCATATTTTATTTCTTCTTACAACTATTCCTTTTTCCGAAATAAGGTGGTACATCCCCGTAGACTTTCAGGACTTTAAACATATGAGGACCCTGAAGCTCCCGCATGTTAAGTGTTTTTTGTACTCTTTATAGATAAGCCTCACGAACGAAAATTAAACAGAAAAAGGTAAAATATAAAAGCATGGCACTGAAGACATTGCATTTCGATTTTCTTGTAAAAAATAAGGAAGAAAAATATGGAAGCCTATTAAGGAAGGCATGGTTTGGCTATTCTTGTAAGGAACATGAAAGTAAAAAACATGAAGCATTTTAGCACGAAGGCAAGAAAATTTAAAACCTCGTACGGAAAGGCAATTGATTCACGTGCATGATAATCTTATATAAAAAAAACACGGAAGAGAAACAAGAAAAATATGAAATTGCTTGTCACCTCCCATTTTCCCTGAAGCAGTTGCGACGGTGCCACATATATCCCCATCCCACAGTTATCTAGCCCGCCCAGAGGCCTCGTAGTAGCTGCGTACGAGCAATTTGGCAACGTCGACGTGAGCCCAGCTGAGTCTTTTCGCGCGTTTTTTGCCATTTTTGCAATTTTTTCTCTACACAGTCTGAATTGCTGTTTGTTTTCCCGGCATTTTTTTTCTTGCTCCGTGATAGATATTGAGGCCAAGAGCTTAAGTGAATGAGGCCCGAATTGAATTGTTATAAATATTGTTTTTCGTGTAGCAAAAGTTGTACCTCAGTGATAATAATAGTAATAATAATAATAATAATAATAATAAAGTATTATTATTATTATTATTATAAGCAGCAGTAGTACTAGTAGTAGTAGTAGTAGTAGTACTTAGTTATATATATATATATATATATATATATATATATATATATATATATATATATATATATATATATATATATATATATATATATATATATATATATAACATTCACCCTTCATTCCTCATGCGGCTGTAATTATTTCATACCTACTTGTCATATCAGAATGTAATATATTTATATTTTCCCTCAGTCTCCCATTTGCACTGTAAAGCTGCTTCTATTTCTGTTTTCTTTCCTTTATCCCTTCCGCCTTCCTTCTCTCAAATTTTTCTCGTCCTCTCCATTCCCACAATATCCTCTCTCTCTCTCTCTCTCTCTCTCTCTCTCTCTCTCTCTCTCTCTCTCTCTCTCTCTCTCACACACACACACACACACACACACACACACACACACACACACACACACACACACACTAAAAACATTCACAACCAAGCGTGACAAAATTCCATAATCTATCATTTCCTCAATGAGAGAGAGAGAGAGAGAGAGAGAGAGAGAGAGAGAGAGAGAGAGAGAGAGCACTGTAGACTACACTTTATTTTTATTTTTATGATGCAAAAGGGCGTTGAAAGAATCAGTATATACTTTGAGAGAGAGAGAATAAGTGTTCCCTGTACCCAGCTAACACCATTTTCTACATCAAAGAAAACGCGGTGCTTCTGTGTGTGTTATAATTCCCAGAAAATATATATTAAGAAAAGAGACAGGAATAAACTTAACTCATAAATGGGATCTGCAACACTTTATTTTTATTTATTTATTCATTTATTTATTTTTATTCATGGTGCTTCTGTTAAATTATCAAAAAAAAAAAAATGAATTTCTTGTATAAACTTTTTTTTTTTTTTTTTTTTTTACTTCATGGATACTTTATTTATATGTATGTTTTTATTGATTTCCATAGCACTTCTTCGTGACTAGCACTCTATTTTAGTGTTAATCTCTTGTTACAGGTCAACATTCAAGATGGGGAGATGGCAATTTTGGACCAAGTTTGAGTGAAATGAGTATGTCTTCTCTAGTTATTGCCCATCTCAGCTTCCCTCTGCCCCTCCACGCCGCCTTCCCTCATATAAAGGTACGTATGTATGTACTGTTTGTATATGTGTAGGCATATGTATGTATGTATGTATGTATGTATGTGTATTTATGTATGTATGTATGTATGTGTGTATGTATGTATATATGTATGTATGTATGTATGTATTTATGTATGTATGTATGTGTGTGTATGTATGTATGTATGTATTAAGCACTACTTACACGGACCAAGAACTCGATACGTTTTCGTGTACGTAAATATGTCCGTATAAATTAAAGATGGAAGTTACAGAGGGAGGGGCAGCCCCCATGAGACGCTTAGCCGTGGTTCTCATTTCCGTAACTTAGGCCTTGGAGTCTGTGGTGGGTCATAATTCTGATATACAAGGGCACTGCATCATCCAAGTTACCACAGTTACTTCCCCAGGTTACCAGTTACTTATGTTACTTTGGTTACTTGTTTTACCTGCCAACCCGAAGCCGATAATCTAGTGGTTATGGCAGCTCCCTAACACCTTGTCCTCAGCTATTTATTTTTGGATACGGCTGGTTAATATCCTTTTATACCATACTAGTCCTGTATATGGCAATATTGGAATGATTTAAGAAACGCTGGAAAGTATAGTAACGTATAATAAGCAGGATAATTGGCTTAGGAAAAGGTGTTAGGGAGCTTCCTTACCCGACGAGAATACGGGCTGGCAAATTCGCAGGTATAATCCTTTCACTTTAACTTGACAGAGATTGTCGTCCTTTTGCAATTAATCTCACGTTGTCCAGCAGCAAAATAATAATAATAATAATAATAATAATAATAATAATAATAATAATGTTACCTCTCTGCAGCCTTCCACTTGCACTTCTTCGTGATTAGCAGCATATTCTAGTGTTAATCTATTGTGACTGAGGATGGAGAGATGGCAGTTTTAGGCCAAGTTAGATTAAAAAGAGTATAGCAACACCAGCTGCCATAGAAACACATAAACTAGCAATGTAAATATATAAACAGATAGATAGACAGAGAGATAGATAAAGAAGCAGTAAATATATAACTCGGTAAGACTGGAGTAGATAGAGAGAGAGAAAAAAATAGCAAATATATAAATAAATAATACAAAGAAACAGATGCATATAAATAGCCAGCGTAAAATTATGACAAGAATATTTTTTTATTTTTTGGAATTTTTAAAGCAATAAAAATCCAAAATAGAAAAATAACGAAATCCCAAACGGCAGGAGGACACGCCAACCCAAACAGCCCCCTTATCTTCCATTTCTAATATATTTTTCTGTTTCCTTTACTTAATTCTCCTTTTCCATTTCCATTTCCATTTCCGCCTGTGAGAGATGGGAGCGTAGATCAGAGAGAGAGAGAGAGAGAGAGAGAGAGAGAGAGAGAGAGAGGAGAAAGAAGACCATGATAAAAGAGAGCAGACAAAAAAAAAGAGAGAGAGAGAGGAAGGAAAAAGGGAGAGGGGGAGGATAGAGGAAGAAAAATAGGAGAGAAAAAGATAGGAGAAAAAGGGAGAGGAACGAAGGTATGAGAAAAAAGAC
>NC_136969.1:29324148-29351648 GCF_032717465.1 Coenobita brevimanus | reverse complement strand
GAGAGAGAGGGAGAGAGAGAAAGAGATTGCGTGCGTGCATGTGTGTGTGTGTGTGTGTGTGTGTGAGAGAGAGAGAGAGAGAGAGCGTGCGTATGTGTGTGTGTGTGTGTGTATTTATGTTTGTGTGTGTATTGTGCACGTGCGTCGAAGTGTGATAGCCATTTTGTTTATGTGTATGTATCGTAACTAGTAAAAAAAAAGAAAGTTACAATTTATTTAATGAATGTATAAGCGACAACTGATTTTTTAATATGAAGAACAGGTAGGTATGTTTTGGAAATTAATATACTTCCATAATTGATGTTATATATATTTACCGTATAAATTTGTTGACAGTTTTGACTCTCTCTCTCTCTCTCTTCGCATTCCCTGTTTCTTCTCTCTTCCTCCCTATCCCTCTGTTACCCCCATCTTCCTCTTCGTGTATTCCTCCCTCTCTCACCTTCCTTCCCTCATCCCCTACCTTCCTATTCCCTGTATTCTTCTCTCTTCCTCTTCTTCCCTTACTCTCTCCCATCATTACCCTTCTCTTCCCATTTCCCAGTTCATTACCTTCATTTTACCTATTTCCAGTCTACCTTCATTTTATCCACCCCTTTTTCCCTCTTACCTTCTCTTTTCATCTATTTCTCTCACATATTCGCCTCCTCTCCACCGAGTCTGTATAGTTTATGTAACTTTTGTCTCTCTCATCTCTCCCTGTTCTCTCTCTTCCCCTACTTTTCCTCCCTCCAACTCTTTTCTCTCCAGCCCTTCCTCCTTACCCCCTCTTCTTCTCTCCTTATTCTCTTCTTCCTCCTTCCTTACCCTTTCACCATTTTCTCTCTATTCTTCATCTCTCCTCTTTATTCTTGTGCCCTCTACTTGTATTCTCTCTCTCTCTCTCTCTCTCTCTCTCTCTCTCTCTCTCAGTGAATCCGGCTCGATCGGATTTCCATCAAGAACGGCAGTAACAACAAATCCCCCTGACTTTATTTACAGAACACCAAAAGAAACGACGTAGTAATTAGGTGGGAGGTGTGGGTGTGCTGGGTGTGGGTGTGGAGGGTGTGGATGTGAGAGGTGTGGGTGTGGTGGGTGTGGGTGTGAGAGGGTGTGGGTGTGGAGGGTGTGGATGTGAGAGGTGTGGGTGTGGGTGTGAGAGGGTGTGGGTGTGGAGGGTGTGGATGTGAGAGGTGTGGGTGTTGACAGATGTGGGTGTGAGAGGTGTGGGTGTTACAGGTATGGAAGTGAGTGCGACCGGTGTGGGCATGGAGGGTGTGGGTGTGAGAGGTGTGGGTGTGGGAGGTGTGGGTGTGGAGGGTGTGGGTGTTACAGGTGTGGGTGTGAGAGGTGTGGGTGTGAGAGGTGTGGGTGTGAGAGGTGTGGGTGTGTAGGGTGTGGGTGTGAGATGTGTGGGTGTGGAGGGTGTGGGTGTGAGAGGTGTGGGTGTGGAGGGTGTGGGTGTGAGAGGTGTGGGTATGAGAGGTGTGGGTGTGGAGGGTGTGGGTGTGAGAGGTGGGGGTATGAGAGGTGTGGGTGTGGAGGGTGTGGGTGTGAGAGGTGTGGGTGTGGAGGGTGTGGGTGTGAGAGGTGTGGGTGTGAGAGGTGTGGATGTGAGAGGTGTGGGTGTGACAGGTGTGGGAGTAACAGGTGTGGGTGTGCATGTGACAAGTGTGGATGTCCGCAGATAAAATATTGATAATAGTGATTCGTGTGTGTGTGTGTGTGTGTGTGTGTGTGTGTGTGTGTGTGTGTGTGTGTGTGTGTGTGTTTGTGTGTGTGTAATTAATCAAGTAATGTTCTCATTTGATCAGTGTCCGCTGGTAAAAGGATGATGATGATGATGATGATGATGATTTTTTAACAGTGAACTTAAAAAACGCTCTTTCCATTCTTCAGTGTCTGTAGGTGAGAGGAAAGACCAGAACGGGAGCAGACGACAATGGAATAGATTGCATGTCTTGGCTGCAATGCTTCCCCACTCCCTGCACGCACCATGGCCACCACACCTCTGCCACTCCCTACCCACTCACCACTCTAAACAGTCAGTATTAACCACATCACCCATGGGACGTATTTCGAACTGATTTTTTTGTCATAGCCACACGATTTTTTTTTTTCAGCCTCAAGAGATTTTTAGTAATTGAATGAGACAGTTTCAGTAACCTCTTCACTTTTCTCTTTTGCATTTAATATAGTCTTCAGTAATTCCTTTACTATCAGGGACTCTTTTTAAGTTATATATAATCGTTTTTTTACGAAGAATAACAAAATACATTATCATACTGAAGTGGTTTGCTCAAGTCGCACATAGTCATGCGTTTGTCATACTCAGCTGCTTATTCTTTTGTCACACTTGTCTGTCAGTCAGTCATTCCTTCTCTGCCCCGGTGCTAGGCTAGTTCCATAATGCTACTGACATACTTGTACTGCTGCCCATGTACTGCCACACACGCCCTTGAGTGGCATGAGAGCTTCGGATGTAAACTTTGGTATGTCTTATCCGGTGGGAACTCCTAAGCCCACTTGATCAGGAGGCTTCATCTGGTTATATGGTTACCACCCAGCGTACTAAACGGTTTCCTCAGTTGCATTAAACCATTTGGCCTGCCACTAAGTGCAGAGCCATTTGAAGGCAGCATTACATCACCTGAAGTTACCGGTATCTCTGTCCCATGGTATATAACTATTACCTTTTTCATTAAATAAATAAGAATTCGACTTTCCATTGTGATATCGCAAAGTAAAATAGCTATTGCCTTGTTATACCCCCCTGTCATGGTCGGGGTAACTCTGATATTATAGTCCAGATAACACCAATTATATTTATCCATAGTTTTCATTTATTTATAACTGAGTATTACACAAGTCTAATTCCCTCAATACTTGTACCAATAACCCTCTCATACTCGGGAGAACTCAAGTACTATATTCTACTGTAGGTAACGCCAAATATATTTTTTCCAATTAAGAGGGACTTGCAAGAGGCTGGGTGTAGTAATGGTACCACAAAATAAAACACTTAATTATTTTATTCCACTTTTAAAAAATGTCCGAAATCGAGAAAAATATGAGACTTGTTCCAACCATGAGGGGGTTATTTGTACCAGTATTAACACACTCAGCATCCCACACAGACCCACACCTGAGAACATATTATAGAGTTGTTCCAAACTTAAAGGAAATAAGGTTATGAACAGAATTACTTTTTTTTTTTTTCAATGTTTTATTCTTGGTATTTTCAGAGGACTTTATTAGGTAAGGATAGAGTTCACATTATTACCACACACACACACACACACACACACACACACACACACACACATTCTCTCTCTCTCTCTCTCTCTCTCCACACACACACACACACACACACACACACACACACACACACACACACACACACACACACACCTTCTCTCTCTCTCTCTCTCTCTCTCACACACACACACACACACACACCTCTCTCTCTCTCTCTCTCCACACACACACACACACACACACACACACACACCAAGTCTCTCTCTCTCCACACACACACACACACACACACACACACACACACTCTCTCTCTCTCCACACACACACACACACACACACACACACACACCTCTCTCTCTCTCTCTCTCACACACACACACACACACACACACACACACACACACACACACCTCTCTCTCTCTCTCTCTCTCTCTCACACACACACACACACACACACACACACACACACACATACCTCCCTTCTCTCTCTCTCTCTCTCTCTCTCTCTCTCACACACACACACACACACACACACACACACACACACACACACACACACACACCTCCCCCCCTCTCTATCTCTCTCTCTCTCTACCCACACAGAGATCAGAGTGAGGGAGGGAGGAGAAGAGGGAGGGGTAAGGGTGAGGGGGAGGGAGGGAGAGAAGGGGACGAGAGGGATGGAGGGAGGGAGGGAAGGAGGGGAGGGGAGAGAGGAGGGAGGGAGGGATGAAAGGGGAGGGAGGAGGGAGGGAAGGAAACGGAGGGGAGAAGAAGGAGGGAAGAACGGAAGGGGGAGGGAGGGAAGGAAGAGGACGAGAGTGGTGTGGAGGGAAGGAGGGGAAAGGAGGGAGGGAGAGAAAAAGACAGGGTGGGAGAGAAGGAAGGGAGGGGATGAGGGAAGAACTCTTCCCTCCCTCCCACCCTTCCTTCCTTTCCCCCCCTCCCTTCCCCTCCCCTCCCCTCCCTTCCTTTCCACTCCCCTCCCTTCCTTCCTCCCAAGGAGGAAGGGAAGGGAGGGGAGAGAAGGGGAAGGGAGGTTTAAAGGGAGTATGAGAGGGGAGGGGAGAGAAGGAAGGGAAGGAGAGGAAAGGAGAGAGAGAGAGGGAGGGAGGAAGGGGGAGGAGGAAGGACTGGAGAAGGAAAAGGGAAGGAAGGTTTCAGGGAGGGGAGGAGAGAGGTAGTGGGAGGGATGGAAAGGGAGAGGAAGGGAGGAAGAGGGGTGGGAGGGAGGAAGAAATGATACGGGGATAGGAGGGAGGGAGAGAGGAGGGTAAGGGAGTGAGGGAGGGGGGGAGGAAGGAAGGGAGGGAGGGAGGGATAGAGGAGGGAAAGAAGGAAGGGAGGGAGGGAGGGAGGGAGGGGAGGGGAGGGGAGGGAGGGAGGTGAGAAGGGATGAAGGGGAGGGAGGGTGGGAAGGGAGGGGAGGAGAGGGGAGTGGAGGGAAGGAGGGAAAGGGAGGGGGGGAGGGAGGAAATGGGGGAGCGTGGGAGGGAGATGGTGAGGAAAGGGAGGGTAGAGAGGAAGTGGACCTTCCCTCCCTTCCCCTCCCCTCCCTTCCCTTCCCTTCCCTTCCCCTACCCTCCCTCCCTCTCCCACTCCCCTCCTTCCCCCATTCCATTCCCCTTCCCCCTCCCTCCCCCATTGCCCTTCCCTTCCTTCCTCCTCCCTCCCCCATTCCCCTCCTTTACCTTCCCCCTCCCTCCCCATGAAAGAGAGGGGGAGGGAGGGAAGAGAAACGAGGCGGGAGAGGAGGGATGGAGGGAGGGGAGGGGAGGGGAGGAGGGAGGGTGGGAAGGAGGGGAGGGGAGGAGGGAGGGTGGGAAGGAAAGGAGGGGACGGGAGGGGAAGGGAGGGAGGAAGGGAATGGGGGAGCGTGGGAGGGAGATGGTGAGGAAAGGGAGGGTAGATAGGGGGTGACTCCTCCTTCCCTCCCTCCCTCCCACTCTCCCCCTCCCCTCATTCCCTCCCTCCCTCCCTTCTCGTCCCCTCCCTCCCTCCCCTCCTCTACCCATTCCTCCCCTCCCTTTATTCCTCCATCCCTCTCCCACTCCTCTCCCCTTCCTTCCCCCTCTCTCCCTCCCGCCTTCCCCATGAGAGAGAGGGGGAGGGAGGGGGTGGAGGGAAGGGACAGGAGGCGGGAGGAGAGGGATGGAGGGAAGGGAGAGGAGAGGAGGGAGGAAGAGGAGGGAGGGTGGAAAGGACAGGAGGGGACGAGAGGGAATGGAGGGAAGGAGGGGAAAGGAGGGAGGGAGGGAATGGAGGAATGTGGGAGGGAGATGGTGAGGAAAGGGAGGGTAGAGAGAGAGTGACCCTTTCCTTCCTCCCACCGTCCCCCTCCCCTCCCCTTCCCTCCCCTCCCCTCCCCTCCTTCCCTTCTCTCCTCTCCCTTCCTCTACCAATTCCTCCCCTCCCTCCTCCCTCTATTCCTTCCTCCCCCTCTCTCTTCCCTCCCCTTCCTTCCCCCTCCCTCCCTCCCTCCCTTCCCATGAGAGAGGGGGGGAGAGAGATGAAGGACGGGGGAAGGGAAAGGAGGCGGCAGGGGAAGGAGGTAGGTGAGGAGGGAAAAAGGGGAGGGAGGGTCTGATGGAAGGGAGGGGAGTGGAGGGAAAGGGAGGGAGGGAGGAAATGGGTGTAGCGTGGGAAGGAGATGGTGAAGAAAGGGAGGGTAGAGAGAGTGACCCCTCCTTCCCTCCCTCACTCCCACCGTCTCCCTCCCCTCCCCTCCTCTACCAATTCCTCCCCTCCCTTTATTTCTCCCTCCTCTTCCCTCTTCCACTCCCCTCCTCTTCCCTCCCCTTCCTTTCCTCTCCCTCCATCCCTCTCTCTCCCTCCCTTCCCATGAGAGAGGGGGAGGACTGGGGAAGGGAAAAGAGGTGGGAGGGGAGGGAGAAAAGGAGGGAGGGGGGGAGGGAGAAAAGGAGGGAGGGGGGGAGGGGAGGGAGGGTCTGAAGAAAGAGAGGGAACGAGAGGAGAGTGGAGGGAGGGAGGGGAAGGGAGGGAATAGAGGAGCGTGGGAGGGAGATAGTGAGGAAGGGGAGGGTAGTGAGGGAGTGACCCTTCCTTCCCTCCCTCCCACCGTCTCCCTCTCCTCCCCTCCCTTCCTCTCCTTCCCTTCCTCCCTCCCCATGCCTCCCCTCCCTCCCTTCTTTCCCTCCCCCTCCACCCCTCTCTTCCTCCTTACCTTTACTTCAACCCCTCCCTCTCATGGAGGGAGGGAGGGGAGAGGAGTGAAGAAGAGGAAGGAAGGGAGTGAGGGGAGGGAAATGAAGGGAAGGGGTGAGAGGGAGGAAGGTGGAGGAGGGAGGGGGGAAGGAAAGGGGAAGGGAGGCTTGCGGGAGGAGGTGGGAGGGATAGAGGGAGGAAGGGGAAGGGGAAGGGAGGGGAGGGAGGAAGGGGAAGGGCACGGGAGCGAGGAAGGGAGGGGAGGGAGAAACGAAGGAAGAGAGGGAAAGGAGGGAGAGAGAGAGCGGGGAGGGAGGGAGCCTCCCTACCCTCCCCTCCCTTCCCTCCCTCCTTCCTTCCCCTCCCCTCCCCTCCTATCCCCTCCCCTCCTATCCCCTCCCCTCCCTTCCCCTCCATTCCCCTCCCCTCCTATCCCCTCCATTCCCCTCCCCTCCCTTCTTCTCCCCTCCTCTCCCCTGTCCTCCCTCCCGCCCTCCCTCCCCCCTTTACTCTCTCTCCCTCCCTCCCTCCCTCCTTTACTCTCTCTCTCTCTCTCTCTCTCTCTCTCTCTCTATCACTTTCGTACAACATACCTTCTTATCAGGATGCTTTAAGACACAGAGAGTAGGTAGGCCCTTCACCATGTTGACGCATTCTCGTTCTTCTTCTCCCAGACGATTTTTCTGCGCTCGGTGGACTGCAGACTGAGGCGGCTTCACTCCTTCAGGTCACCATCGTCTTCCCAGGGGTCAAGGCCGTACGTGTGACCTGGCAGGGCAGTCACGCCGTTTTCTCCACGTCACCGCATGAAGGCGTCTCTGTGTTGCACCACGCAGTATCGATTCCTGTGAAAAAAAAAAAAAAAGAAATTGTACTAAGCAGATTTTCAAAGTGTTTTTCCTTTTGTAATATTTAAGTTTATATAAATGTTAAAAAAAAAAAAAAACGAATTTGTATTGTCTCCTGGTTGTGTTTTTTTGTGTGTGTTTTGTTAATAAAGCTTAAAAAACGAGTATGATTTGTTTTTGTTCACCCTACTGACGTTTTACAGTGAGGGCCAAAAGGTGCGTAGGAAAGTCTTAAGTGGAAGTAACAGTGTGTCAAAAAGTTACGTCAGAGAAGCATTACCAGTGACCCTTGTGCCTCGACTTTTGACTCCCACTGTGCCTTGTTGGTGATGACGATGATGATGGTGGTCATACTGATGATGATGGTGGGGGTGGTGGTGATGATGATGATTGTGGTGGTGGTGGTGATGATGGTGATTATGCTGATGATGATAACGATGAGGTGGAAGACTGCTGCTGTTACTGATGATGATGATGGTTATGATGAGAGATGGTGATGATGATAATGGTGGTGGTGATGGTGATGATGATGATGGTGGTGGTAATGATGAATGATGCTGGTGATGATGAAGATAAGTGATACTGGCGGTGATGATGATGAAGATGAGTGATGTTGATGAAGGTGATGATGAAGGTGAGTGATGATGGTGATGGTGATGAAATATAATATACTGCCCAATATGTCATGTTAGTGAAAAAAAATGTATATGAAAAATACAGTAATAAGTAAACAGTAAATTGGAGAGACCTAAAATACAGGAAGTTTAAAAAATGTGAAAATAAATACATGAAATAAAACAACAACAATAATAATAATAATAATAAATAAAATAATAATAATAATAATAGTACTAAATAATATAATAATAATAACGCAGAAAAAGAGAACTGAAAAGAGGAGAAAGAAAAGAAAAGAAAAGAGTTAAATGGAGGGGGAGGAAGAAAAAGAATGAAAGAGGAGGAAAAGGAAAAGAAAAAGGAGGAAAAGAGAGTAAGAAAAGAGGGAGGGAGAGGAAGGAGAGCGGAAGAGAAAAAAGGAAGAAGTTGGGGAAGGGAGGAAGGAGAAATTGGAGGGAGAGGAAGAGGAAAAGAGAGGAGGAGGAGGAATAGGAAAGAAGAGGAAAAAGGATATGGAAAGAAGAGGAGGAAAAGGAAGCAGGAATAAAGGGTAGGACAAGGAAAAGGAAGTAGGAAGGAAAGGAAGAGAAAGGGAGTAGGAGGAATCAAGAAGGGGCGAGGAAGAGGCATGGAAGGGAATGAATGGAAGGAATGGAGAGAGAAGGTGGAGAAAGTGTGAGAAGGAATAGAGGAATGGAGGGGATGAATGGAGAAGGAATAATAAAAATAATAATAATAATAATAATAATAGTAAAAATAATAATAATAATAATAATAATAATATTGATAATAATAATAATAATAATAATAATAATAATATTGATAATAATAATAATAATAATAATAATATTGATGATAATAATAATAATAATAGTAATAATAATAATAATATTGATAATAATAATAATAATAACAATAATAATAATATTGATAATAATAATAATAATAATAATAATAACAATAATAATGATATTGATAATAATAATAATAATAATAGTAATGCTAATATTGATAATAATAATAATAATAATAATAATAATAATAATAATAATAATAATAATGATAATAATAATAATAATAATAATAATAATAATAATAATAATAACAGTAGTAGCAATAAGTAGTCACAATCCATCCATCCATCATCCAATCCTACACTGTCCCATGATGAGCGTAGGAGCCCGGGGCTAGGCAGTTGGTCCCGACATTTAAGATGAGAGTGACCAGTCTCACTCATCCCTGAGTGGCATTACATGAGCAATAAACCCCAACCACCCCTTGGATATAAACCTTCACCGGCTCAATAGTAACAACAGTAGTAGTATTAGTAGTAGCAGTAGTAGTAGTAGTAGTAGTAGTAGTAATAATAATAATAATAATAATAATAATGATAATAATAATAATAATGAAAAAAATAATAATAATAATAATAATAATAACAATAACTAAAACAGTAACAATAGTTAATAATGATAATAATAATAATAATAATAATAATAATAACAAACAGCAATAATAATTAATAATGATGATGATGATGATAATATTATTATTAATAATAACAATAATAATAGTAGTAATAGTAGTAGTAGTAATGATAATAATAATAAATGCGCTCCTTCCACCCAGATACGCGTATTTCGAGATAATTAAATAAAATATAAATAAAATGAATAACAAAAAAACAATCGGGATGTGGTCAGATCCATTGTAAAGGCCTTACTAAAATAAAATAATTATCTCCTTCAATCTCATACCTTTATTAGCTTTATTTTATTCCTGCTACCCCCTGACGATTTTATTCATCTGCTTTATTTTTATTTTATTCTTGCTAACCTCAGACGATTTTATGGCTTTATTTTTTTGCTTTATTCTTGCTAACCCCAGACGATTTTATGGCTTTAGTTTTGCTTGATTGCTAACCCCAGACGATTAATATGGCTTTATTTTTGCTTTGTTCTTGCTAACCCCAGACGATTTTATGGCTTTATTTTTGCTTTATTCTCGCTAACTCCAGACGATTTTATGGCTTTATTTTTGCTTTATATTGCTGGCCCCTGACGATTTTATTCATCTGCTTTAGTTTTGCTTTATTCTCGCAACCCCAGACGATTTTATGGCTTTATTTTTTCTTTATTTTCGCAAACCCCAGACGATTTTATGGCTTTATTTTCATTTTATTCTTGCTAACCCCTGACGATTTTATTCGCTGACCAAGTTGACTTTATTCTTGCTAACGCCAGACGATTTTATTCGGTCCCAGTAAAGATCTCTGGCGCGGAAGGGGTTAATAAAGGCTTTAGGTAACGCCTGTAGCGTGGAAAAGTCCCTAAATTAGCCCAATAAAGTCGTCTGGCGTCAGTAGGAATAAAGCAGAACGTGCGGAACGAAGGAAGTGGGTCTCGAAAGGAAGGGGTTTGATATTTCCTTTTACTAAACCCTCCTTACTACCACGGCGCTTAATAAAATCGCCTAAAAGCTTAATAAAAATAGCCCAAAAGCAAAATAAAGTACGCGTTTTCAAGGGGAAAGGGAGAGCCGCGGTGCCCCAGGTGGGATACGTTTTCCGGAAGCAGGTGAGCAAGCGCCGTACGTCAGCCAGGCCAGGTGGGGTATTCTGCTGCCGACCGCCGTGGCGAGAGGACGTGGGGTCACTTTCTCCCTCAGCCATACGACCCTCTCTTGGTGAAAGGCGAATCTTCTTACACAGAGTCCCATATTCACAGTAGGTAATACTTTGGACGTGATTATGCTCCTTGTTTTAAAATGTAGTTGTATCTTAGTAAACAAAGACGTGATTTGTCTGCAAACGATGAGCCGGCTGACTGGAACTGGCCAAACAGCTGGAAGGTAGTTTGTTGCTGGATGAAGCCATTATTCCCTCCAGTCTATCAAAACAACGTCATATTGATCTGAGTATATACTATACAATATATTTTTTCCTCCTATGTACGCTATTGCAGTTTTCTGAAATTTAGCCTCGATTCTGATATTTTTCTTCGTTGCTGATACTGCTCTGAGTGATTCCATATGTTTCTGCTTTAGCCATTTCGTTTTGATATGTTAGCTTTGTATTATAATCCGATTAGCGTCAGTTTTATTACGAAATTTCTCATCCAACAGATCAAAAACTACCTAAACATTACGACCGAAAACTGATATTTGACATCGTTAAATACCAAGCAATTAAAGAAAGCGTATGAAATCACAGGGTAACGTGACAGATTTGTTCCCCTTATTCACCCAGCAGTGCACCTGGGGACCTGGATAGTCATTAGATGGTTGCATGTCTTAGTTTAGTCGATTGAAACTTACCACAATTGTCTATAACCTTCGTGTGGTCAATAGGTACTACCCCTAAACCAGCTTTATTTACACAAAGTGGTGTTATGTAGGCTAATTAGCTGATTTTTTCCCCCCAGAGTATAACATTATGCTTATTTTACAGGGTGACGAGGTGGACAAGCTGAGGGGGACACCACCGCCATTACCACCACTAAGAATCTCCACCATTAAGATTCTCCACCACCTCCACGAATTGCCCATCACCTGATCTCCATCATCTCTACCAATTTCCATCCCTATAAGTCTCCATCCCAACCAATCTCCATCCCCATTAATCTCCATCCCCATTAATCTCCATCCCCATTAATCTCCATCCCCATTAATCTCCATCCCCACCGATCTCCATCCCCACCGATCTCCATCCCCACCAATCTCCATCCCCACCAATCTCCATCATCCACACCAATCTTCATCTCCAATCTCCAACATTCCAATCAAGCTTCATCCTCACCAATCTCCATCACCATTACCAATCTCCACCACCACTACGAATCTCCACCACCAACATGAACCACCACCACGAACCGCTACCACCACCCAATCTCCATCACTCCCAGCAATCTCCATTATTACCACCAATCTTAATCGCCACCACAAATTCACCACCACCATATCCCTCAATCTCCACCACATTCCCCCACACTTTCCATCACCACGCAATCCACTTCAAAGTAATGCAGTTCTGTGGTAAAGTATTTTTTATATACTTTCTTAGCATACACTTTTCATGGCTTCCAATGTCATCCTTAACCTCGTAAACCAAATCAAGTATTAATCACTTTATTTTTGCCCACCAGACGCTTTTGTCTGGGGTAAAACTGAAGGGGTCATCAGTAAATCCTCCAATAAAATTCATCTCCTTCATGCTGAGCTAAATCGTCCGGATGTATAAAAACAATGAATAAAATGCGTCACCTGAGCAAAGGAGTGAAGATTCCTGCATAGTTGGGTTTGCATTTTTTCCCTCCAAGAATTTAAGTTTGTCTAAAAGCTGGAAATTACAACTAATATATCTGAACCACCAATATACGGGAATGATTTAACTTAACTCAGGTGACGCAGTTTTAGGTACGTTGATGCTGTTTTCTGACTACAATATTTACTTTTTTTTCGAACTTGGGATTAGATATGGCATTACTAAAAATCCAACGAAATGAGACTTTTCCTAAGTCGAAATTTGTCTGCAGGTAAATAAACTAATAGGTACGTCACCGATATGTGTTAACAGGATCATTAAACTTAGGGGTTCGAACTTCTACCGGGAACCGACCTAATGGCAGTTGATTTGTTAGCTTCTGCCAAAGTGATTCGAGGCTTCTATTGATTCGGAGCCTCAATTAAACGCATGGCTTTGTGTTAATTTACAGTTTATTCTCGTCCTTCCCTAGAATTACCAATATTATGGATGAGTAAACGGATCCGGTAATTTTTGCAAGATTCTGGTTCAAAATATAACATTGTAGGCTATTTCTGTAATGTTCAATGGCAATTTTCTGTGAGGTATGACAGTGATCCTCCCCATTTTAAAGTGTCCTTTTAATATTTTAAATGCCACTCCAATTTTTTAGTACTCTCCATTTTTATTCATTTTTTTTCCTAAGCTTATTCTATACCTACCTTGTTTTTAGTTTTCTTTCTTTAAATCCTCTATCATTTGTGATTCACTCATATTTCTTATTTTCCTTCCTATTTTTAGACCTATTTTTTTCCCACTCTATTTTATGTATTTTTGTCTTCCCTTACTCAATTTTGCCTTCCTTGTTTTTTTTAGTCCTCCATTTTTTTTTTTAGTGTCCATTTTAAAATCCCTCCATGTTTTTGTTACCTGTTTGTTCTCGCCCTGATCTCAAAATTTCCACCATATTTTTTGGTGCCCTGCATCACAAGTCCTGTGGCCTCTCCTGTTTTTTTCTTTCTCCATGCACTTGATAAATCAGTGTGGTCAATTCGCAACAACCAACGCTGACGACTTCATCTGCCCTCACATCAATACATCAATATCCTAAGCGTCATTTGCTGCAGGTACACGACACTGATTTTAAAAGACTGTGGGGAGGATGGCAGGAGAGGCGACAGGACTGGAAATTTCGATTGTTACATACTTTCCAACTTCCACCCCATTCCTATGCCCTGATATTTCCTTTTTATCTTTTTTTTCAATTACCGCTCTACTTACGCTACTTAATCTTCACCTGTTTCTTGATGTTCGTAGTTTTATAATAACCAAGCTGTTAATGACTAAATTACTATCTTTTACATTCTCTTAAACACCCTATTTTAAAAATCATCGTTTGCTACTTGTCAGCCTATTTTTTTATCACCATATTTCTAACACTAATAGTACTTCTCTTCCTTATTTTCAGTTCTTTTTGGCTAATCTTTTTTGGTTCCATGCCAAGCCACCCATTTTTTTTATTTTTTTTAATCAACTCTGACAGTGTCCCTCTTATTTTTAGTGTACATCCTATTTTTGTGGCCACCCAATTTTTACTGCCATCCTATTTTACTGTTCAACCTATTTCAGTCACATTCTACAACTTCTACCCTACTCCTGGCGTCTTGTGTTTTATCTATGCTTATCTAAAATGTCCCACGTATTATTTACAAGTCTATGCCCATCCTGTTTGTCTGTAATTAAGTGCCCCATTTATACTGTTTACCGGTAGGCTATTTTCAGTGGAAGGAGGGAATAGAGAATTAGAAGGAAGAGAGGAATTGAGAGAATGAATAATGGAACGAAGGAATAGAGGAATGGAGAGGATGAACGAAAGAAAGGAATGGAGGGGAGGAATGAAAGGAATGGGGGGAGGAATGAAGGAAAGGAATGGAAGGAAGGAATGGAGGGGAGGAATGGAAGGAAAGAAGGAAGAAATGGAATGGGGGGGAGTAATGAATGAAAGGAATGGAGGAGAGGAATGAAAGAAAGGAATCGAAAGAAAGAAGAAATGGAAGAATGGAGGGAAGGAAAGAAAGAAGAAATGGAGGGGAGGTGGGAAAGATTGGAGGGAAGAAAGAATAGAGGGAAGGAATGCATGGGAAGAATGGAAGGAAGGAATTAATGCCCACAATATTTCTAGTACCCTCAATTTCTAGTGCTTAGTATTCTCGTTTTTATTTAGGGAGCTTCGTACCAACCCCATCTTGGCGATATATTTTTACTATTACTACTCTGTATTATCTTTCGCACTGTTTATATCCCTTTCATGTCGACAGAGATAGTATAGACGACAAAAACATTAACATGCCATGGTATTAGACCGGTCAGAAGCGCTAAATTCCCTAATAAACTAACTAGAACACCCACATTAATGTCTTACAAAATTAAAATGTGCATCCTAATAAATGATCCTCAATTAAAAAAAAAAAAAATCGTCTGAAGGTAGCGTGGAAAAAAGAAGACTCGAGAACACGTCATCGGTCTGAAGGGGTCGAAGTATACAGCTGTTATCTTGTATCTCCTACGATAAAAACTCGAATTCCATTTTTTTAATAACACCAATTTTACTAACGCGGAATAAAGGTTATGACCTTGGATGCCAAAAACAAAACGGCAATGGAAGAACTATATGTAAAATTTCATGGTAACTGATTTTTCGTTGTCCTTAAAATCTACTCCTTACGCATCTACTACGAATGTCCTTGTAAGCCTGTCGAATTAGGAAACTTGTGTCCATTTATCGTAACGAATTTTCACTGCCCTTTTAAATATTTAGTTCTAAGGCATCATCTATAATGCGTGTTTAGATTTTTTATGCTAACACACAATGATACTAAAAGAAAATAGGGGGCACTTACTTGAAAATGTTGCTGTGTTGCTGTTACAATGCTGATCTAACAGAGTGATGCAGACGATGCAGTTACGACGTCGCAGGGGGTGGGACATCTGGTTACGACGTCGGAGAGAGGCGGAGGCTGAAGTGTGGACGGGGAACTTGCTCAAGGGCGACTTCACTAGCCTCTGCAGTGGTAAGAGATCAGTCAATATAACCAACTAGGCGGCTGTATTAGTTGCAACCTCAGGGCCACCTTTACGTGAACCTAACAGACTGCAGGCCAAAGCTACCCTGTTTCCGTATGCCTCCATCCTCATTTGGTGGAAGAGGGAGGCGGCCTGAGTGATGTTAGTATAACTGGGCATTTCCACCGCCGGGTCATATCTGTGCCACAACATCCAGACGTTCCTTTCAGAAAATTAAGTAAAATAAAATAAACATCAGTGACATTCCTATCTTGTCTGAAAAGGCGAACCCAGAACCAGCATCACTCGGCTTCCCTGCACGTAACTACTTTGTGAAAAATTGCGAAAACAAGACAATAATAGTTCATTTTTGGAGACATGTCTGTGTAAATATTTGCTCGTAAAATTTATAAATACACCAGGAGACTTATTCACATTCTTGAGCTTCAGTTTGTGTATACGATTTCTTGCCTAAACTTCTGCTTGTTACACAGCTGCCAAACACTTCACAAACAAGTAAAAGCAAACAATACCATCAAGCAAAATACAACTTGACGTCTGAATCACGGTCGGTGTGGACACAAAGGAATCGCCTCCATTTCACCCCGTCCGAGGCCATCAAGTTGCCCTCTCTCCAGCTCACCAAACAAAATAACTTGGGACAGCTTACGTCTATAGAGATGTTTATCATATAGCTCTAAGATTTAACTATCTACTTAAACATGCTCTGTAAAATGCTTAAATATACGACATTGAAAATAAGGCTAAAAATAACAGCACCGAGTCTAGAAAGGATAATATGTTGTAATTTCAGTCCTTACCCTGTCCTCCTTCAGGTTCCTGTGCTGTCCTGTCATGCCATGCCCTGTCCTGTCCTGTTATGCCATGCCCTGTCCTGTTTTGCCATGCCCTGTCCTATCCTGTTATGCCATGCCCTGTCCTGCTATGTCATGCCCTGTCCTTTCCTTTTATGCCCTGTTATGTCCTGTCCAGTCTTGTTACATGATGCCCTGTTCTGCTATTTCATGCCTTTTTCGGCTATGTCATACCCTGTCCTGCTTTGTCATGCCCTGTCCTACTTTGTCCCGTTTTGTTATGCCCTGTCCTGCTATGTCATACCTTGTCCTTATGTCATATCCTGTCCTTGTATGTCATGTCATGTCCTGCTATGTCAAGCCCTGTCCTATTGTCATGGCCTGTCCTGCCTTGCTTTGACATACTGTCCTGTCTTGCTATGTCATGCCCAGTCCTATGCCATGCCTTGTCCTGCAGTCATACCCTGTCCTGCTATGTCATGCCCTGTCCTATTGTCATGCGCTGTCATGTTGTCATACCCTGTCCTGTTATGACATCCTGTCCTGTCCTGCTATGCCATGCCCTGTCCTGTTCTGCTATGCCATGCCCTGTGCTCCATGTCATATCCTCTTATGCCATGCCCTGTGCTCCATGTCATATCCTCTTATGCCATGCCCTGTGCTCCATGTCATATCCTCTTATGCCATGCCCTGTGCTCCATGTCATATCCTCTTATGCCATGCCCTGTGCTCCATGTCATATCCTCTTATGCCATGCCCTGTGCTCCATGTCATATCCTCTTATGCCATGCCCTGTCTTGTCCTGTACGTTTATGCCATGTCCTCTCCTGTCCTGTTATGTCCTGTCCTGTCCTGTCATACCATGCCATGTTCTGTCATACCTTTTTCTCTTGTCACATCCTGTCCTGCTTTGTCATACCCTGTTCTTTCTTACTATGTCATATCCTGTCCTGTCTTGCTATGTCATGCCTTGTCCTGTCCTGCTATGTCATGCCCTGTCCTGTCCTGCAGCCATGCCCTGTCCTGCAGTCATGCCTTGTCCTGCTATGTCATACCCTCTCCTGTCCAGCTATATCATACCATGTCCTGTTCTGTTGTTATGCCCTGTTTTGCTATGTCGTGCCCTGTCGTGCTATGTGATACTCTGTCCTGTCCGGTTATGTCATACCCCCTCCCGTCCTGTGTCATGCCCTGTCTTGTTGTCATACCCTATCCCGCCCTGTAAGGTCATACGCTATCCTGCACTCTTAGGTCATACCCTATCCTGCCCGGTTCGGTCATACACTGTCCTGTCCTGTAAGGTTATACCCTGTCCTTTCCCGCCCTTTTAAGTCATACTCTGTAGATACATACCCTGCCCCGTCCTGTAAGGACATACCCTGCCCCGTCCTGTAAGGACATACCCTGCCCCGTCCTGTAAGGACATACCCTGCCCCGTCCTGTAAGGACATACCCTGCCCCGTCCTGTAAGGACATACCCTGCCCCGTCCTGTAAGGACATACCCTGCCCCGTCCTGTAAGGACATACCCTGCCCCGTCCTGTAAGGACATACCCTGCCCCGTCCTGTAAGGACATACCCTGCCCCGTCCTGTAAGGACATACCCTGCCCCGTCCTGTAAGGACATACCCTGTTCTGTCCTGTAAGGACATACCCTGTCCTGCCCTGTTAGGTCATACATGGTCCTGGTCATACCCTGTCCTGCCCTGTTAGGTCATACATGGTCCTGGTCATACCCTGTCCTGCCCTTCCCTGTAAGGTCAAACCCTGTCCTGCCCTTCCCTGTAAGGTCATACCCTGTCCTGCCCTGCCCTGTAAGGTCATACCCTGTCCTGTCCTGCCCTGTAAGGTCATACCCTGTCCTGTCCTGCTCATACCCTGTAAGGACATACCATGTCCTGTCCTGTAAGGTCATACTCTGTCCTGTTAAGTCATACCCTGTCCTGTAAGGTCATACCCTGTCCTGTAAGGTCATACCCTGTCCTGTCCTGTAAGGTCATACCCTGTCCTGTCCTGTAAGGTCATACCCTGTCCTGTCCTGTAAGGCCATATCCTGTCCTGTCCTATTATGAAATTCCCTGCCCTGCCATGCACTGTCTTTCCTATACTGTCTTGTCCTGTCCTGTTATGCCATGCACTGTCTTGTCCTGTTATGCCATACCCTGTCCCGTGCTGTTATGCCATAAACTGTCCTGTCCTAATTTGAGATGGCCTGTGCTGCCCTGCCCTGCCGTGCCCTGCCATGCCATGCCATGCCATGCCATGTCCTGTCATGCCCTGCCCTGCCGTGCCATATTGTTTCCTGTTGTCATGCCCTGTTCTGTCATGTCCCACTATAGCATGATCTGCTGTCCTGCCCTTATATATACCCTGTGCTGTTCTGTTATGCCTTGCCATGTGATGTCCTATTATTTCATGCCCTTTGATGTCCTGCAAAGCCATGACCTGTTGTCCTGTTATGCCATGCCCTGTCATGTCCTGTTATGCCATCCTCTGTCCTCTCCTGTTATGCCATGTCCTGTTCTATCTTATGCCATACCCTGTTCTGTCTTGTTATTCAAAGTCCTCCCCTATCCTGTCCTACCCTGCCATGCCATGCCATGCCATGCCATGCCATGCCATACCATTCCATGTCATCCCATGTCATACCTAGTCATTTCCTATTCTGTCATACACTATCCTGTCCTGTAATGTCATGCTTTGTCCTGCTATATCATGCTCTGTCCTGTTGTCATACCCTGTCCTGTTGTCATACCCTCTCCTGTTGTCATACTCTGTCTTGTTGTCATACCCTGTCCTGTTGTCATACCCTGTCTTGATGTTATACCCTGTCCTGTCCTGCTATGTGATGCGATGTCCCGCTATCTCGTGCCCTGTCTTGTCATGCTCTGTCATGTTGTCATACCCTGTCCTGTTGTCATACCCTGTCCTGCCCAGCTATGTGATGCCATGTCCTGCTATCTCATGCCCTGTCTTGTCCTGCTTTGTCGTGCTATCTCATGCCCTGTCTTGTCCTGCTGTCATGCTCTGTCCTGTTGGCATACCCTGTCATGTCCAGTGTAATACCCTGTCCTTCTATATCATTCCCTGTCCTTCCATGTCATGTCCTGTCCTTCCATGTCATGTCCTGTCCTGTTGTCATACCCTTGCCTGTTGACATACCGTGTCCTGTTCTGCTATGTCATACCCTGTCCTGCTGTCATGCCCAGTCCTGTTCTGCTATGTCATGCCCTGTCCTGTTGTTATACCCTATCCTGCTATGTCATGCCCTATCCAGCTGGGTAATGCCCTTTCATGTCTTACTGTCATACCCTGTCCTACTACATCATACTGTCCTGGTAGGGCATGCCCTGTCATATAACTTGTCCTCTTCTGCTACGTCACGCCCTGTTCTGCTAAGTCATGCCCTGTCATGTTATGTCATACCCTGTTGTCTTGTCATTTCATGTCCTGTCGTCTTGTCATGCCATGTCCTGTCCTGTTATGCCCTGCTCTGTCTAGTCTTGCAATGCTATGCCCTGTCCTGCCTTGCTACGCCATGTCCTGTCCTGTCTGGTTATGTCATGCCCTGTCCTGTCCTGTCCTTTTGTGCCATGCATTGTCTTATGTCATACCCTGTCATGTCCTGTCCTCTCTTGCTATGTCATGCCCCGTCTTGTCCTGTTATGCCATGCCCTGTCCTGTCTTTTGATAACATACCCTGTCCTGTATTGCTACGTCACACCCTATCCTGTCCAGTTATGCCATGCCCTATCCTGTCCTGCTGTCACACTGTCCTGTCCTGCTGTGTCATGCTCTGACCTATCCTGTTGTCATACCCTGTCCTGTCCTGTTAGGTCATACCCTGTCCTGTTCTGTTAGGTCATACCCTGTCATGCCATGCACTCTCTCGTCCTGTCATGCCATCCACTGTCTTGTCCTGTTATGCCATACCCTGTCCTGCGCTGTTATGCCATGAACTGTTTTGTCCTAATTTGAGATGGCCTGTGCTGCCCTGTTATGCCATAATCCGCTGTCCTGTCCTGCTCTGCCCTGCCATGCCATGCCATGCCATGTCCTCTCGTGCCCTGCCGTGCCATGCCATGCCATATCGTTTCCTGCTGTCATGACCTGTCCTGCTATGGCATGATGTACTCTGTCCTTCCCTGATATATGCCCTGTGCTGTTCTGTTATGCCTTGCCCTGTGATGTCTTGTTATGTCCTTTGATAGCCTGCAATGCCATGCCCTGTTCTGTCCTGTTATGCCATGTCCTGTTATGCCATCCCCTGTCCTGACCTGTTATGCCATCCTCTGTCCTGTCCTGTCCTCTTATGCCATGCCCTGTTTTGTTATGCCATGTCCTCCCCTATCCTGTCCTACCCTGCATTGGCATGCCATGCCATGCCGTGCCATACCTTGTCCCTTCCTGTTCTGTTATACCCTGTCCTGTCCTACTATGTCATGCCATGTCCTGATATCTCATACCCTGTCTTGTCCTGCTGTCATGCTCTGTCCTGTTGTCATACCCTGTTCTGTCCTGCCATGTCACTCCCTGTCCTTCTGTTATGCCCTGTTCTGCTATGCAATGCCATGTCCTATCCTGTTGTCATACCCTCTCCGGTTGTCATCCCCTGTCCTGTTCTGCTATGTCATGGCCTGTCCTGCTATGTCATACCCTGTCCTGCTATGTCATACCCTGTCCTGCTATGTCATGCTCTGTCCTGCTAGGTCATGCCCTATCCTGCTAGGTAATGCCCTTTCATGTCCTGTTGTCATACCCTGTCTCTTCTGCTACGTCATGCCCTGTCCTAGCACGTCATGAACTGTCATGTCATACCCTGTCATGCTGTCATGCCCTGTCCTGTTGTCATGTCCTGATTTGTAGTGTCCTGCTACGGCATGATCTGGTATGTCTTGCCCTAATATATGCCATGAGCTGTTACGTCTTGCCATGTGATGTCCTGTTATGCCCTATTCTGTCCTGTTATGCCCTATTGTCCTGTTATGCCATACCCTGTCCTGTCCTGTTATGCCATACCCTGTCCTGTCCCGTTATGTCATACCCTGTCCTGTCCCGTTATGTCATACCCTGTCCTGTCCTGTTATGCCATACCCTGTCCTGTCCTGTTATGCCATGCCCTGTCCTGTCCTGTCTCCTTATGCCATACCCTGTCCTGTTCTGTTATGCCGTGCCCTGTTCTGTCTTATGTCATACCCTGTCCTGTCCTGTTATGCCATACCCTGTCCTGTCCTGTTATGCCATGCCCTGTCCTGTCCTGTCTCCTTATGCCATACCCTGTCCTGTTCTGTTATGCCGTGCCCTGTTCTGTCTTATATCATGCCCTGTTCTGTCTTATGTCATGCCCTGATCTGTCTTGTTATGATAAGCCCCGTTCTGTCTTGTTATGCAATGCCCTCTCCTATCCTGTCCTGTCCTGTGCCGTCCTGCCCTGCACTGCCATGCCATGCCATACCTTGTCTTTTCTTGTCTGTCATACCCTGTCCTGTCCTGCTGTCATGCTTTGTCCTTCTATCTCATGTCGTGTCTTTTCCTGCTATCTCATGCACTGTCCTGTTGTCGTACCCTATCCTGTTCTGCTATGTCATACCCCGTCCTATGTCATGCCTTGTCCTGTCCTGTTGTCATACCCTGTCCTGTTCTGCTAGGTCATGGCCCTATCCTGCTGTCATGCCCTGTCTTGTCCGGCAATGTCATGCCCTGTCTTGTCCGGCAATGTCATGCCCTGTCTAGTCCTGCTCATGCTCTGTCATGCCCTGTCCTGCTTTGTCATGCCCTGTCCTGCTTTGTCATGCCCTCTCCTATGTCATGCCTTATCCTGGTATGTCATGCCTTATCTTGCTAGGTATTGTCATTTCATGTCCTATGGTTATATCCTGTACTAAGTCATACCCTGTCCTGCCGCGTCATGCCATATTCTGCTAGGTAATGCCCTGTTATGTCATACCCTGTCCTGCCGTCATGCCCTGTTCTATATCATACCATGTCCTGCTACGCCATACCCTGTCCTGCTACATCATACCCTGTCCTGCTACGTCATACCCTGTCCTGCTACGCCATACCCTGTCCTGCTACGCCATACCCTGTCCTGCTACGCCATACCCTGTCCTGCTACGTCATACCATGTCCTGTTGTCATGTCCTATCCTGTTACGCCCTGCTCTGTCCAGTCTTGCAATGTCATGCCCTGTCCTGTTTTGCTATGTCATACCCTGTCCTGTTTTGCTATGTCATACCCTGTCCTGTTTTGCTATGTCATACCCTGTCCTGTCCTTTTATGCCATGCACTGTCTTATGTCATACCCTGTTCTGTTATGTCATATCCTGTCACGCCCTACCCTGTCGTGCTATGTCATGTTTTATCCTGTCCTGTTATGCCCTGCCCTGCCCTGCCCTGTTGTCAGTCTGTCATGTCCTGTTATGTCATGCCCTGTTCTCCAATAGCAAACCCTCTTCTGTCCTGCTATGTCACACCCTGTCCTGCTATCATACCCTGTCTTGTCCTGTTGTCATGTCCCGTCCTGTCGTGTTGCCACGTCCTGTTCTACCCTCTCCTACTATGCCACGATCTGTTCTGCCCTGCCTTAAAAGATGCCCTGTGCTGTTCAGCTGTGTCTTGCCCTGTGATGTTTTGTTATGTCTTGCCCTGTGATGTTTTATGTCTTGCCCTGTGATGTTTTGTTATGTCTTGCCCTGTGATGTTCTGTTATGTCTTGCCCTGTGATGTTTTGTTATGTCTTGCCCTGTGATGTCCTGTTAAGTCATGCCCTTTGATATCCTGCAATCCCATGCCCTGTTCTGTCCTGCTATTCCATGTCCTGTCCTCTCCTGTTATGCCATCCCCTGTCCTACCCTGTTATGACATACC
Source organism: Coenobita brevimanus (assembly GCF_032717465.1). Taxonomy (NCBI): domain Eukaryota; kingdom Metazoa; phylum Arthropoda; class Malacostraca; order Decapoda; family Coenobitidae; genus Coenobita; species Coenobita brevimanus. The sequence goes on along the minus strand of NC_136969.1, from coordinate 29,328,793 downwards.
TTGCCCTTTCCTGTTATGCCATGCCCTGTCTTGTTCTGTTACGCTATACCCTGTCCTGTCTTGTTATGCCATGCCCTGTTCTGTTATACTATGCAATGTCCTTTCCTGTCCTGCCCTGCCATACCATACCACACCATACCACACCATACCACACCACACCACACCATACCATACCATACCATACCATGCCATGCCATGCCATGCCGTGCCATACCTTGGCCCTACCTGTTCTGTCATACCCTGTCCTGTCCTGCTGTGTCATGCTTTGTCCTACTATCTCATGCCGCGTCTTGTCCTGCTGTGTCATGATCTGTCGTCATACCCTGTTCTGTCCTGCCATGTCATATCCTCTCCTGTGTCATGCCCTGTCTGCTATGTCATGCCCTATCCTGTCCTGCTGTCATACCCTCTCCTGTCCTGCTGTCACACTCTCTCCTGTCCTGCCGTCATACCCTGTCCTGTTGTCATGCCCTGTCCTGTTGTCATGCCCTGTCCTGTTGTCATACCCTGTCCTGTTGTCATACCCTGTCCTGTTGTCATACCCTGTCCTGTTGTCATACCCTGTCCTGTTGTCATACCCTGTCCTGTTGTCATACCCTGTTCTGTCCTGCTATGTCATACCCTGTCCTGCTAGGTCATGCCCAATCCTGCTAGGTAATGTCATTTCATGTCCTATTGTCATACCCTGTCTTGCTATGTCATACCCCGTCCTGCTATGTCATACCCCGTCCTGCTAGGTCATGCCCTATCCTGCTAGGTCATGCCCTACCCTGCTAGGTCATGCCCTATCCTGCTAGGTCATGCCCTATCCTGCTAGGTAATACCCTGTCCTCTTCTGCTATGTCATGCTCTGTCCTGCAACGTCATGCTCTGTCCTGCAACGTCATGCTCTGCCATGTTCTGTCATACCCTGCCGTGTTGTCATGCCCTGCCCTGCCCTTTTATATCATACCCTGTCCTGTTGTCATGCTCTGTCCTGTTTTGTTGCCACACCCTATTCTGCTCTGTCCGACTATGCCATGATCTGTTCTGTTCTGGTCTAAAGGATGCCCTATGCTGTTCTGTTATGACTTGATATGTACTGTTCTGTTCTGTCTTACCCTCTGCTGTCCTGTTATGCCATGCCCTGTCCTGCCCTGTTATGCCATGCCCTATCCTGTCCTTTTTTGCCACTCCCTGTCTTATCCTGTTATGCTATGCCCCGTTCTGTTATGCCATGTCCTGTTTTGTCCTGTTATGCCATACCCTGTCCTGTCCTGTTGTCAAAATCTGTCCTGTCCGGTTGTCATAATGTCCTGTCCTGTTGTCAAAATCTGTCCTGTCCTGTTGTCAAAATCTGTCCTGTCCTGTTGTCAAAATCTGTCCTGTCCTGTTGTCAAAATCTGTTCTGTCCTGTTGTCATTATCTGTCCTGTCCTTTTATGCTATATCATGTCCTTTTATATCATGCCCTGTCTTGTCCTATTGTCATGCCCTGTCTTGTCCTATTATGTCACACCCTGTCTTGTCCTGTTATGTCATGCCCTGTCTTGTCCTATTATGTCATGCCCTGTCCTGTCCTGTTATGTCATGCCCTGTCTTGTCCTGTTATGTCATGCCCTGTCTTGTCCTATTATGTCATGCCCTGTCCTGTCTTGTCATGCCCTGCCCTGTCCTGTCTTGTCATGCCCTGCCCTGTCCTGTCATGCCCTGCCCTGTCCTGTCCTGTCATGCCCTGCCCTGTCCTGTCCTGTTATGCCCTGCCCTGTCCTGTCCTGCCCTGCCCTGCTCTGCCTTGTCCTATTATTTCCCAGTTCTGCACTTACTGCCCTGCCCAACCTTGCCCTGCCATACCCTGTTATTTCCAAGACTGCCATGGGTACTGCAAATGGCAAATCTAAGAATCGTAGTCTAATTAATTCTGGAGATTTCGTTACACCATTTCATCAGTGATTCATTCTGCATATTGATCTTCCATATACTCCTAATGCGTCAGAGATGTAAACTAAGTCGACATTCATACGACACAAATAACACAATAAAATGTTAAAATGTACTATGCAAAATTAATCGCCAAGTAAGAGGTGCCAAGGAGCCCCTTACGCGACCAGGAATACTGCTTTTAGGGTTGTCTTATCACAGATTCAGGAAGTTCCCTAGCACCTCTTCCTAAGCAGTTTGTTTCTGTGTCTTGGATGTTAATATATACTTGTAGGTTATGACGACAAGTATGCAGCAGTAGTAGTAGTAATAGCTGCAACTCTTCGAACACATTGAACTGTAAGATAAAATTGTCCTCCTCGTATTATTATAACCCATCTCAATTCTCGTGTGTTGAGGAGGGTTTAGTTAGCACTACCAGTCTCCCCTGCATCATTTTCTATTTCCCTTTACCCTCTTCATTCTTAATAGTCTTACGTCCATAATTGCATGGTTTTACGTCAATAACCTGTAAGGTTGATCAGTAATTTCACGAAGCATCCTATACGTCAATGCTGCTTACACCCGCAGGCTAAGCCGTTCCCGCAACAAGCAAAATAGAAGGGCGCATTTTACGTTCCACCATGTACAGTATGCTCGTACTTTTATAAGCATGTGTTAGAACGTCACCTATTTAAAAAAAAAAAAAAAAAAAGCAACTGTGGTAAAGCCGATTTAAACGCAATCATCCCTCACTGTACACTTCGCCCACATGAATATCAGTGCACATTTCGCGTGAAAAAATCTGACAGCACACACGAAGATTGCATAATGCTTACTGGTCCTCTGCCTTGACAGTAGCCTTACATTTTTTAGTAAATATTATATCACTTGGCAGTGACATTTTGCCGTATCTCATCCTATACATATCCGTGTGAGTAGTTTTCGTAAACTTGCACGAGCTGTACTAATCGTTAAAGATATCACCAGTCCCCTTCGCATGGTGTGTACTATTACTTGTTCACAGAGCAAGAAAATAATGTATTGAACATTATGGTTGTTCTTGTATATTATCAATCACGCTGTGATATTCGTCACTACAAGGACGTTCTAAAACAAAACGGGCATGAAGCTAATAAATGTGTCACTTAAGGCCCGTCCAGACGATCGAGCAATGCCCGCGGGCACAAGCGAGCAGTTTGCCTGTTGACGGGCACAAGCGGTGAGCCCGTCAACAGGCAAACTGCTCGCTTGTGCCCGCGGGCATTGCTCGATCGTCTGGACGGGCCTTAAGAATGCCTAAGTTAATTACAAACGACCAAATTAAGCGTTTTTCGTATACAGTGTTTTGAAAAAGAAAGGATTTTACTTAACTGAAAGCGTAGACGTAATTCTTATTAAGGGAAGACTTAGTGTACAGATATAACTCACAAATAGAACTGGTGTTAGGAAGAGAAAGGGTTTCTGCCTAAATGAAAGTGTAAAGGGGTCTTTTATGAAGGGAAGAGGGATTGTATTAAAGTAGAAACTTAAAGGACGAAACTATTCTTACCGTACGTGTTCATCTTCCGCAGCGATGCAGACGGTGTAACTATGACGTCTGGGAGGGAGGCGAGGACTGCGGCGGGAAGTGCAGAGTTTGTGGAGACGGCAGCAGCTGCGGCATCCACGGAACTGCAGCAGCTGCGGGATCGAGGGGGGACTGCGGCATGTGCGACGCTTCTTTGTGAGCTGCAACGGTAAGGTATCTGGTGTTAGTAAATGTTTTTCCTAGATTATACGAAAATAAATAACTATCCAAGATAATTTGTTGACAATCTTAAATGTGCTAAAATAAACACCTAAACAAACTCTTGAAATGTTATAATTCTTAAGCAAACATACTTCGTCTTTTTCATAACAATGGAAGGCTGAATCGGTAGAGAGGCGGCCTGCAGTCCTGATGGACCCAGGTTCGAATCCCGGCTGGGGCAGGGAACAGTTTAAGGATTTGAATTTCATAAAAGCAGACTTTCCTGATCTACCAGATAACCCGCCGACATGTCATAAAAGTACCCCCGCTAATACCAATACACCAGTCCTGTATGAGACAGCCCTAGCATGTATTCAATATGGACGGTGGGTGTTAGCGCCGAAGTGGTGACATGTAGAGAGGTGTATGGTATGTAGGAGGACTACTGGGCCTTGAGAGCAGGCTGTGAAGCCTATGCCCAGAAGTCGGACACATAAAAAAAAAAAAAAAAAAAAAATATATATAATAAAATCTCGACAAGCAAAGCCACGAGCAGATGATCCTTGGACTCCAGCCCTGCCCTGCCCTGCCCTGCCCTGCCCTGGACGCTGCAGATGGTGAGCACTACAATTCCTTAATTTTTGATACAGCGTAAATAAGATCGAAATAGTTATCGTTAAAAAATGAGTTAGTTACTTGAGCAGTGTTGTAAGACTTTTAAAATTAATTTCGAATATATCTTTACCATATCCATACTTAGTTACGAATTAATTATACCGGTACCTACAAGCTGAAATGCTGATCCACACATTAACCCATTGGATCCCAGGGGTGCTGGGCGAGGCATGGCACTGGGTGGGTACTAAGCGTACCGCCCTCCGCCTATCGGCTGTCGCGAAGCTCATAGGTCCCTACCCGGGGGTTCCCTACTTTATACAAACTTGAAAAATCCCAGTTCTGTCCAATATTCCGGACACTGGGTTCCAATGGGTTAAACTATGTTCTAGTATCCGTC
>NC_136969.1:29316648-29319148 GCF_032717465.1 Coenobita brevimanus | reverse complement strand
AACGCCAACACGATTTCTCTTGTACTTACCACACCCGTCAAGCTTCATCAGACGTCTCGTTGTCCCTCCAGCTTCCCTGCGACTCCAGGCACACATGCACACGCAAATGCACGCAAAGTACGGTTTGCAGTTCCGTAAATAGAGACATAATTGAGCGCACGCGGCGAAACGGTCACACTCTCAAACAGCATCTCATACACTGATGGCCTTCCGTCGGTCACCCCACGTCCGCATAGCACACAGTTGACGGATCGCAATTTTGTCTTTTTTGACTTTGATATATCTAACTTTTGTAACTAACGAAAGCATTTCTAGCAGCACGATAAAATATGTTTTGTCAATGGCCTGTAGAGTTTAATCGTGTATATCGAATTAGTGAAGGCGATTTAAAACGTGGAAAAAATAAATGGTTGGCGACAGCGTGAACCCTCAGCAGGCAGGTGTGTGCGTGGTGGTGGTGGTGGCGGAGGCGGGCGTGGAGGTGTCTGGGGTACAGGTGGACACGTGACCATCCCTTCTCACAGATGCCACAGTAAACTTTCCCAATAATTCTGGTGCTGGTGAGGGACGCCTTCACGTGTTAGCATCGATATAAATGGGCGGCTCAACTGCCATGCTATACAGTACATACGAGTACGTCCCTCAGCTCCTCCCCTATCCCCGGAAGAGGGATGGTGGGCTGGAGGAGACTGGCAACTTTGGCCTGAATTCTACGGGGTTCACACTGAGACGACACAATTTTGGAATTACTACATGCTAATAAAGTTTACCAAAAATGATGATATTCAACTATACTATAGATTTGGTGTAGCGATATGGTTAACCTTTTGAATCCGACTGACGTTCTTTTTTAGTTATATTATTGATGTCAGACGATTTTATTCAACTTAGGCAAGGCGTCTCGTTCTGAACGGATTTATTTAGACTGCTTAACTCCACTCAGAAGTCTGTCCTAATCTCAATAAAATCCTCAGATGGCAGAAAAAAAAAAAATTATCCAGGCTTGGCTGGTTAGTACTATACTCGCTGTACTCTAACTTGACCTAAAATTTTCATCGTTCTACCTTGATTTCAGGGTTATAACAATTGATTAACACTCAAATATGTTGTTAGTCACGAAGAAGTGCTGTAGAGGGAATGTAAAACCGTGTCATCACCTGTTTCCGCCTTTGAGTTACAGGAAATAAAATGCAAGAGAACGAAAATCTAGGCCAGGTTAAGGTAAAATGAGTATAGCTGTAGTTCCAACTCCAGGCTTATCTGGATATGAACCCGGTTAACTACAGGCCGAGGTTGCCCTTCGTTCACAGTCCACCATCCTCATATTGGGGGATAGGGAGGGATGACTGAGGGACATTCGTACAGCCAGGCAGCTCCACCTCACGATCACGTCAATGCAGCCACGCGAAGGGACCCCTCTTCAGCACCTCCATTGTTTATTATAACCGGTATCTAACACACTCAGTCCGAAAATTATCTCTAAGGCTGAATAAAATCGTCTGAAACAAGGATGAATAAAATCTGAATACGTTATCCGACTGAAGGATTAATTACCATAATTTTGAGTGAAAATTTCTTAGCACCTCTTCCTTAGCGATTTAGTCTGCACATTACGCATGGTGATAATCTTGTATGTTGCTGATGTAAAGTATATTGATATTTACACGACACAGATAGCATGCTCAGCAGTTTAGGTGTACTATGCAAAATAAATCGTTCAATATGCGATGCTGCGAGGAATTCTATACCTCTTCGAATACCACCCTCAGTGTCATTTACAGCCATACTCTCATTCTTTTTGTGTGTTCGACTGTGGGTATAGACTAAACAACACTTCCCCTGAGGCCCAGCAGTCTTCCTACATACTACACATCCTTCACATGTCACCACTTTGACACCAATAACCACCGTCCATTCTGAATGCATACTAGGGCTGCCTCATTCCACACTGGTGCATTGACATCATCGGGGGTGTTTCCATGACATATCGTAGGGTTTTGTGAGGGATCAGCAAAGTCTGTTAAAGCGAAATTCTGTTCACCAAACTGCTCCCTGCCCCAGCCTAGAGTCGAACTGATGTCATTTCATACAGCAGGCCATCTCCCTACCTACTCGGTCACCACCTTGTTTTGCATCATTATCATCATCATCATCCCACCTCTTCCTACCTACTGGTGAGGTGAGATGAAGGTAAACAGAAAGAATAGCATAATAGAAGGGGGAACTAATTAAAAGCATGCCAGGTGAAACTGGGCCACACACCTCTGAAGTCCCCGGGATTCATACTAGCCATCATATAGTCAGTGATTGAATTATAAGAGGATAATAAGGCGTAAAATAGGAAATAAATCGCTAAGGAAGAAATTATACGAATTCTCGCGTGATAACTGCTGTATGTCCCGTAATTTGGCAAAAAAATCAGTGTTGTCAGCGTCAGTTGGTGGTGGAGAGGGACCCCTTCATGTAGTGGCGCTGATATAACCGGGCGGCTCCACTACAT
>NC_136969.1:29284148-29314148 GCF_032717465.1 Coenobita brevimanus | reverse complement strand
CTAGTTATGTATCTGTTTATCTATTTATCTACCTATCAATTTATATCCATCTCTCTCTCTCTCTCTCTCTCTCTCTCTCTCTCTCTCTCTTTGTTGATAGAGGACAAATAAGTGAATGAAGGAGCCTACCTACTTTCCCTTCTATAGTACGTTTGTTCTAACGTAGCAAAGATCCCTAACCCCTTCTCAACTCAGCTAATGGCCTAGTGTAGTTCAATAAGGTATATTTTTGACTAGTAACCAAGGAGACTCATTACTCCTTGATAACTGAGGCTCCGCGATTTTCATACAAGCACAAAATTGTACTCAAGTTGTGAAAGTGGACCAGTTCCGTTAAGTGAAAATAACCTGACTATAGTTCTGTGGTGTTCTTTTTCCTGTATCTGAATCCAATCCCACCTCATAAGTGAAACGGGGTGATGATGATGATGATGATGATGATGGGCAGGAGGAGGAGGTGGAGGATGGTGGTGGTGGTAATGATAGAGTTAAGATGATGATAACTATGATGATGTAGGTTATGATGAGTATTGTGATCGTGGTGACAATAATGGGATGATGATGATGATGATGATGACGATGATGATTGTTTTTTCTGTTTCTGGATCATAAGTACCCCATCAATAACAGTGGCGTCATAGTTAGGATAATGATGATGAAAATGCTACTAATGATGATGATGATGATGATGATGGTTTTTGTCGACAGACGGAGGGACGGAGCTGCCAGAATCTATCCATCCATCCATCCCTCTCTCGTCGTGTTGGTCACAGCTAAGTCAAAGTTATCTATACGTCTGTTTGAGTCACTATACTCTTTTCACTTCAACTTGGCCTAAAAATGGCGTTTCCCCGTATTGAATGCTCAGTTGTAGCAAGAGAGCAACCTTAGAATATGATGCTGGTCACGAAGAAGTGCTGTGGAAAGGATGTAGAGCCCAAGCATTGCCTTATTCCGCCTTTGAGCTACGTGAAATAAGCTACAAAAGGACGAAGATATAGGCCAAGTTAAGGTGAAAGGACTAACCTACCTTACCCTTCTCCGCCATGCTCAACTTTACCCTCCATTCCCCTTCCCTCCCCTCCCCCATGCCCAACTTTACCCTCCCTTCCCCTTCCCTCCCCTCCCCTCCCCTCCCTACCCTACCCTACCCTACCCTACCCTACCCTACTCTGCCCCTTCCTAACTTACATTGATCTTTCCTTACCCTACCCTAACCAAGATTAACTTATAACCCAACATGACCCAACCTACCCTTCTCTTACCTAAACCTAATTTATTCTACTCTAACCTTAACCTGCCTTACCATACCTTACCCTACCCTACCCTACCCCACCTACCTTACCTTCCCACCTCCCTTGTCGTGCTTTACCTTATCCTGTCGTATCCTACCCTGGTCTACCCAACCTGACCCTACCCTTCCTTTTCCATCCCTACTCTACCCGACCGTACCGTACCCTACCCTACCCTACTTAACCCTTCTTTTCCCTTCCCTAGCCTACCTACCTTACTCTGTCCTACTGTGTTCTTCCTTTCCTTGTCCTTCCCTACCTAACACCATCTGTCTCTACCCCTCCCTACCCTACATTGCTATATCCTGCCCTACCTTACCCCACCTGACTTAACCACCTAACCTAAGCTAACCTATCCTACCCTGCCCTGCCCTGCCCTACCCTACCCTACCCTACCCTACCCAACCCTACCCTACCCAACCCTACCTTACCCTATCCTACCCTACCTTCCACGTCGTACCCTACCCTATCGTATCGTATCGTATCGTATTCTACCCTACCGTATTCAACCTGACCCTACCCCGCTCTGCCCTACCCTACCTTGGCCTGCCCTACCCTACCTTACCCTACCTTTCCATTCCCTTCCCTAAACTACCCAACCCTACCGTACCCTGCCCCTCCGTACCCTATATTACCTGTCTCTACCCTTCCCTAACCTACACTACACTACCCTACCTCACCTTACCTTCCTTTACCTCACATTACCTTACCTAAATGTACCTGACATTCCCTTACCCTGCTTTACTCGACATTACTTTACCCAAAATAACCATATCTAATTTACCCAACCATACCCTTCCCTACCCAACCGAACCCTACGCAGTCCTACCCTACCCTACCTTGCCCTGATAATTTGGAATCACCATATTTTAAGAATTTTTCAATAGATTAAATCTGGAGCTAAGTTTATCAGAATTTACCCAGGCAGTTGCTTATCCAGTAATATTTCAATCAATCAGTTTCTATTTTAGAATTATTAGAATTATTGAAATTTATGAGGATAGACAGAACCATGGATTTTTTTAAATATATGTATGTTGGTGTATTATTTGTGTATGTGTATTTTTTATGATTATGTGTATTACAAGGCGACATGGAATCAACTACACGTGCGGGATTCATTTATTTGATGTTAATGAAAGAAATTAATATATGTCTTGGAAACTAGGCATCACAAGGACTAAATTTGCTACAACGGTGTATAAATAGGATGATTTATTGGGTTGAGGGTCTTATTGTTGTTATTTTTGTTGTTGTTGTTGTTCTACGTTGGTCTGAGCGTGGATTGCAGGCTGAAGCTTCCCATTTTCTGTTGTCCACCACCATCCTTCTTTAGAGGGATAGGGGAGACTCATGCATATAGCAATGTCCCTCTCCAGTACCAGGTGGAGTGGTGGTGTGATATGGTGTGGTGTTATGTGTGGATGGAGTGACAATGTGGGTGTGCTACTGGAAAGCTGATGTAAGTGTGGTGCTGATGTGATGTGTGTGGTGTGATGGGGTGGTGATGTGGAGGTGTGGGACGTGTGGAGAGTATATAGTGCTGTGTGTGGTGACAGGTAAAGTGATGAAGACGTGGGATGGTATGGTGCTGTATGTGTGGTGTACGGAATGATAGATTGGTAGAGTGGTGGTGTATGTGTGGTGTAGAAAATGGTGGATTGTCGGTTTGGTGGTGTGGATGGTGATGTTGTGGTGGTGTCAGGAATAGTAGCTTGATGTTGCGGTGATGATGATGTGGCAATATGTGTGGTGTGAGGAATAATGGTCTGGTGGTATGGTGATGTGGATGGTGATATTGTGTGGTGTGGTGTGGTGAATGGTGGACTGGTTTCTGGATGGTGATGGTGTGGTGGTGTATGTGCTGTAGGAAATGGTGAATTGATGGTGTGGTGGCGTGTGTGGAGTGGGATTGGCGGTGTAGTGGCGTGGATGGGGTATCGGAGTCAGTTGTAGCCGATTTAGTCCTCACTGATGTCAGCTTCAACTAACTGTAAAAATCTTATTAGTATGCTAGATATACTTTACGTAAATGACGATGCCCAATAATATAATGGATATGCTGGGAATATGGCTAGGTACAATGGGGTCCATATATTTACGCATCCCAATTCTCGTTTGTTGCAAGGACGGCCCAGTCAGAGTTACCAGCGTCTATCCTGCATCATTTTCTGCATCCCATAAACCCTTTTTAATATCTTAGTCTACTTTTCTACGTCCATTGAATGCATAGTTGATTTTAGTGTCTGCTATTTTACGTCCCTTGATTGCATAGTTGATTTGCAGTTTCACGAAGCACTCAAAATATCTATTCTTTTCACACCAGCAGACTGAGCCGTACCCGCAACACACGAGAATTGAGATACGTAATATATGGACCATCCTTCATTTACGTCGTTTATGGCGCTAATCATGCACGCTGTGGGCCGTATTCTATGTGGCTTGGGAAGCTTCGTAACACCTAATTCTTAGCGATTTATTTTGCCTGCTACATCTTAATATTCTCTCAAATGCTCTTTATAACGTTTTAACATCGACATGGTTTGTATCAGAGACTTACAAGAGGTTATTATATTTCAAAAGGCAAAATAAATCGCTCGGGGAAAGACGCTACGGAATCTCCAAAGCCTCTTAGAATTCAACCCTGTAGCCTGGTGTGTAGTCCGTTCCCTGTGGCCTTGTATCTTTGCCCTGTATTCTAAGTGGCGTAGGAGGCTTCGTAATGCCTCTTACTTGGCGATTTAGTCTACGTATTACACCTTGCCATTAACTGTGTACTATTTACACTGCGTTACTATCGAAATAATTTGCATCAGTAACATACCCGAAGATACTGAGGTGTAAAGTGCTGAATAAATCGCTTAGATAGACGTGTTACGGAATCTCCAGAGCCGCTTAGAATACGACCCTTTATATGTCTTTGTTTCGTATTTGTTTTTATTTGTATTATTATTATTATTTTTTTTTTCTTTTGTGAGCGTTGACACCCGCCGACTTGCTTGTTGATTCACAAAGCAACTTACGCTAATTGTCTTCTCGTAACTTATGATTTTATTTGCAAGAAGGACAAGGGACTTGGAGGGATTCTGTGCCCTATTTCCTTTGACCTTCCTGGGAAAAAAATCTCCGGGTCGTAGGTGTAAATCCTGAATCGGTAAGTGGAATGCAAGATAGAGATTTTTTTGGCGATTTTGACGCACGTGACGAAGCTGGAGCGTGTCTGGCCTCTCTTTACCCCTGCTGACCGCACTCTGATATGGGATGCAGGCTAACCAGACCTATAGTGCGTTTACTCTAACCTGGCAAACATCCCTGACTCCCTGAACTCAGACTGGAGGGTCGATTTTGACTAGTAACCAAGGAGACTCATTCCCACATTATAACTAGCTCATAAACCGTCTCAGGCTACAGCTCCCTGCCTGTCAATTTCCCCCACCCACCTATTTTTCCCATTTTGACCTGTTCCCCATGGACCTATTTTCCCCATGGACCTATTTTTTCCCATGGACCAATTTTTCATGGACCTGTTTTCCCCATGGGCCTATTTTCCCCATGGACCTATTTTCACCATGGAACTATTATCCCCATGGACCTATTTTCCCCATGGACCTATTTTCACTATGGACCTACTTTTCCCATGGACCTGTTTTCACCATGGACCTATATTTTCATCTTGGACCTATTTTTCGTCATGAACCTATTTCCCCCATGAACTTTTCCCCAGAATCAGTTGCCTCATGGACCTATTTTCCCCATGGACCTATTTTCACCACAAACCTATTTTGCCTCCTCGGACGTATTTTAATTATGAACCTATTTCCCCACCTGGACCAATTTTCACCATGGACCTATTTTCACACATGGACCTATTTACTCCATGGTATTAATTTTGCCCATTGGACCTATGTTCCTACTTGGGGCCCATCTCTAAGGACTTATTACCCCACACACACACCATGGTCCAGTTCCTTCAGATGATAACAACACCCAGACCACAGTAGTACAGTAACCAAAGGCGTCCCATAAATGACCGTCAAAAATTAGGGCGTTGCATTCCACTTGGCGATTTAGTCTTATGCATAGGACCCTTAAGTTCGTATTTTGGTGCCATAGGAGGCCTCGAAACACCTCTTCCTCAGCGATTTATTTTGCATATTACACCTAAACATTCTTTCATGTCTCTTACCCCAGTCATAATTGCCCCATTAGGCTTGTAGGGGCCCGGGGCTAGGCTACTCAGTCCATACATTTAAAGTGAGAATATCCAGCTGCTCGATCTCTAGCAGCATTACATGAGAATTTAGCCTCAACCACCCCTTGGAGTGAGACCCTTATGGGCCACTCATGCAGAGAATAAATCGCTATGGATGATGTGTTACGAAATCTCCAAAGTCACTTACAATACGTCCCATAAAACCGTATTGCAGGTGGTATAAGAGGCTTCGTAACATCTCGTCTTGCGCGATTTATTTCTGATGCTTAAGAATAAATCGCTAAGGAAGACGTTACGGAATCTCCAAAGCCACTTACGATCCGATCTTAGTTACGATAAGTTAGTGAATCATCGACCATCTCGGCACCACACACTGACGGCCTCTTTGGTGTTATATTAACCCCTTCACTCCCATGACGCTTTCCTGTTTATTCCCTCCACCTCAGACGATTATATTCAATTTAGGGAAGACATTTTGTAGCCAAGGGTCTCATGAAGGCTGTAGTTAACCCCTCCAGGTCGATAAGCCTTCCCTCAGCTGAATAAAATCGTCTGTAGGTGGAGGGAATACAAGATAACACGTCATTGGTCTGAAGGGGTTAAGGAAAAGCCAGCACTGATTATGTTGCCATTTGGAAAAACGAACCTAAATTACTATTTATTTCTGATGGCGAAATATTGACATTCTGTTAATCCCTTCACTCGTGTAGTATTTTGATATATGTATTTTTGCTTCTCTGAATTAATAAAAGTCTTAGGAATTGCTTACAATATACCTAAGTGTTAATTCAAAGCTACCTTGCTACCTCCAAATTCTTACTAAGCCCAAAAAATCGTTCGTAACTTAACTAACTGGCAATAACCTTGGAAAAATTATTCTAAGTCCAAAAATTCGATAAAAAATTACTAGTTGGCAAGTCTTGGCATCTCAAAATTATACTAAGTCCCAAAACTCGAAAAAAAAATAGTAGTTGGCAACTTTTTGCATATCAAATATAGTCCAAAAATTCTCCCAAAAAACACTAGTTGGTAACTCTTGGCATCTCAAAATTATACTAAGTCCAAAAATTCGTTCAAAAAATACTAACTGGCAACTTTCCAAATCCAAAATGGCCGCCTGTGTGTTGGGGTTGTCAGCGCTCTAGGTACAGTCGGGGACAAAACTGGCCAAATGTTCGTCCGTTTCACTTTCTGGCCGAGCCTTTTGTCCGCGACTGTACACCCTCTCCATAGCTCCCCCACCCACGTTTCCTCTCCCCCCCCCTCACCCCACTACGGCGGTGGTGGGTGAGGGGGGGGAAGGGAAACGGGGGTGGGGGATTTTTTTTGTTCAGTGGGTTTCTTTTTCTAACACTTTTGTCTCGTTTCAGCGTGGCTCCGGACGCTCTTCAGATTACCAAAGGCTCGACGCAGAACTTGGTCACCTTAAACAAGGCAATCGACTTAGTATATATTTTGGGCGCTTTTCTTTGCCATTTTTTGGGTTTTGAGGGGCTTTTTTTTTTACTTTGAAAGCCATTTTAAAGCAATTTTTATTTGTTTGTTTATATTTTTTCTAATTTCTATATTTTTTCCAGTTTTTATGTTTGCCTTTTAATGAATAAAGTTTTTGACCAAGATAATTGTTTTCCTTGAAAATACCAAGTTTAAGTTTCTATACTAACCCATATTCCCTCAAAGTCGAACCGAAAACCACAAATATAACAAGGATCAAAACAAGTACATAAAAATTCTATTAACTATTTAAAGATAAGTAAACAAGAAAAGAAATTTTTAGTATATTATATTAAAATACATCAGTACATAAAATAAATGAAAATGCAGAGGACGAGGAGGCTTGCCAGGGTCATCAGTGGTAGAGGACGTAGAATCTTGACAGGGGAGGCGTAGTCTTGACCGGGGACCGACACCTGCAGAGTAGTAGTATTCTTGGCAGGGGAGGCACCAACATCGGCAGGGGTGTAGTTTAGACGGGGGAAAAAGCACAGTCTTAACAGGGCACCAGCACTGACAGGGATGTAGAAGTCTTGACAGTGGAGGCACGAATACTGGCAGGGGGTTAGTCTTTACAGGAGGCACAAGCAGATCCTTGACACAGAACAATCACAATCTTGACAAGGACATCTGACGTGGCAGAGAAAGTCTGGTTTGGCAGGGGGTCAGGGTCAGCAGCAGTCGGCACACCAAGACCTGTGGTGCACAAGTGTTAGTTCTAATTCACTAAACAGCAACAATATTCAGGGTGGTCCATATAATACACATTCCAAGGCTTATTTTGTGGCACAGGAGTGTCAGGATTACCATCTTCTACCCTGTATTGTGTTTACTTTATAGTGACTGCTTTTCATGCCACGTTGGACTGTTGATCTGTATGCCACGAGTCAAAATATACAAGCAAAACAAATCAATCAATACAGAAGGTCGTAATACATGGACTATCCTGTAATTTGATCACAAAATTTAAGCAGTTATATAATTCAGTATACCACCAACTAAAGAAAAAAGTTTTCATCTGCTTCAGCATGCAAACTGTTCAGGTTCCAAGGAGCTTATGGCCGCAGTAAAATTTAAGCAATAGTTTCATGAATCTCTGCTTATCTACCGTGGTTTCAGTAGAAAGATTTAAGCCTCAGCTAATGATTTCAAGCAAGTAAAGATTAATCGCAATAAGATTACTAGTATTACTATAGTGACCACAAAAATTCAGACAAGTAATAGTATTCACAAAAACTAAAGTAATATTCAAGCTTTCGTTCACAGCTTTTGTCAAGGTCTGTCTTTTTGCTGCTAAATTTGAGTAACTTCGTTATAAAAGTGGCCATTCATTTCATCACCACTGACATTGCCATATTTGGCTTACAACTCTGCATTCAAAGTGGAGGACTGCATTTATACGAAGTTAAATTGAACAGACCAATAAAAGTCCCAGGTTAGTTGAACTGAACAGACCAATGAGAGTTCCATCTTAACCACTTCAGGCTGAGGACTAGTTTATCTGATATAATAAGCTTAAGATTTCCCACAAATCGCTTCACTGAGGCTTGGGTCACCTGTAAAGGACACTAGCCTGATAAGGCAATGAGTGACAATATTGACAATTTACCTCTGACGAAATGGAATGAATTGGTGTCGGGTGGTCGGGTAGTTTTATCGTCCCTAGAATGGGCAGAAGGGGCCTGGTGGTTTAGTGGTCAGAGTGCCCCTGCTAGTGGCTGAAGTGCGTAGGTTCGATCCCCAAGGTATCTAGAGGCTCTTCGATGGTTATAAAGTGGCAGGGGTGTCATCCCTCCTCCACTGGACAACTGTAGCCTAGCCTCGCTGCCTTACGCCTCGGAGGGGATTGTGCGGAACTTGCGGGCACAGGTGTCATCAGCGGACGCCACACCTGAGGAAATACACAAATTGAAAAACTTGTAGCGGCACCTAAAAAAACTGAAAAACCTGTAGTGGCACCTAAAGAAATACACTGAAAAACCTGTAGTGGCACCTAAAGAAATACACTGAAAAACCTGTAACCGCCTAAGAAAATACACAAACTGAAAAACCTGTAACAACACCTGAGGATATACACAAACTGAAAAACCTGTAGCAACACCTGAGGATATACACAAACAAAAACCTGTAGCGACACCTGAGGATATACACAAACAAAAACCTGTAGCGACACCTGAGGATATACACAAACAAAAACCTGTAGCAACACCTGAGGATATACACAAACAAAAACCTGTAGCGACACCTGAGGATATACACAAACAAAAACCTGTAGCAACACCTGAGGATATACACAAACTGAAAAACCTGTACCAACACCTGAGGATATACACAAACTGAAAAACCTGTAGCGATATACAAATCAGTTTGTCAGTAAAACAAAGCACTGTTTTGCACAAATTAAAATGCTTTACCCACGCTAATAACTATGCTGCCGAGCCGCCCGATTGCACAAGCGTCCCACAAAGTCCCATGGGAAAAAAAAAAATGTGCAGGAGGGCTAACAGTCCGCATTTATCTATCTTCACTTTCACTTAAGCATGGGTTCTCAACTACAAATTAAATTTTAAAAAATCATAAATCTACGAGAACACTTACCAAACAAGTAGCCGAGGAAGAAATGCCACAAAGCCTCAGGTGAACAGAGTCCTGTGGCGAGTGAACTGGCGAACGTTGTGAAGAAAACTGCGCCGCTTGGAAGCGTCCCTCCGTCATCACCTCGCACAGATGAAAATTCTTGAAGTAACAAGATCTGAAACTGTCTCGATGAACCTTTGACGTCTCGAAATTCTGTGCTTGATAGTTGTAGTGTCATGGATTTTGGATGATTTGAGTCTGTTGGGGAGTTTTTAATACACTGGATATAAGGTTATAGTGTATCAAAGACAGAGTATTATATGAATCGCCTGTCACAAATAAAAAGCTAAATTTACGAAACTGTTTTGATGGTACCGATGCTTTAGAACCAGTGGACTGGCAGGAGGGACGCGAATAGAGAACGAGACCCACGGAGAACGGAGAGACATGGCTGACTCATTTACTTTCTCAGTAAATGAAAATATAGAGTAACAGACTCACTTATATGGGGTTATATATATAACGAAAATTGAATCTATGAAGGAGGGCGGCTTGAACTGGTAGGAGAGAAGGGTGATTAGTAGCTTACTGAAATATCTTTAACCCCTTCAGCCCAAGGAGAGTGACGCCTTCATGAGGTGGCACAGATATATCCAGGCGGCTCCACTGCCCAGTTATACAAACGTCCTTCTGCTCCTTCTTTGTCTTCCCAAAAGAGAAGGTTGACTGAAGGAGAAAAACAGTCCCACATTCAGATGAACCTGGGACAAAATAGATAAATAAATAAATAAATAAACCAGCAGGACTTTATTAATCCTTCAGCTCTGGGACGCCATTTTTTAACATTTTAATTCTGTTACCACCAATCGGTTGTACTCAGTTTAGGAGACCTTGTTGTGATGCTGAAAAGTCTTAACTAAATAAAATCGTTTGGAGATGGCAAGAATAAAATGAAAAGATACGTCTCCGGACTCTGCAGGTAAAATATATCCGAGAGAGAGAGAGAGAGAGGGAAATTTATGAGTGGAGAGAGAGACCCTTACAGTTTTGCAATTTTCTTTTTAGAGAGAGACTAAAGATTTCTGTTGATGATGATGATGATGATGATGATGATGATGATAAAAATAATTATGGATAACAGAAAGAAAACACAGAGGAAGGACGAAAGGATGAAGGAGGAAGTAAAGGAGGACAAGGAAAAGAAGGGAAAATAAAAGGAAGGAGGAGAAAGGAGGAGGAGGCTGGAGACCAATGGAGGAGAGGGATTGAGGAAAGAGAAGGGTGAGAAATGAGGAGGAGGCATGGAGAAGAATAAGCAGAGGGAAGAGGAGAAAAGGAAAGAGGGATGAAGAGAGCTGTAATGTAGAGGAACAGAGGGGGGAATGATAAAGGAGGAAGAGGGAAGAAAAGAGGAATGGAGAGGAACCAAAGGGGAATGAAGAAGGGGGAAGAGGGGGGAGAAAAGAGGAGAGTTGAAAGAGTAGAGGAATGGGGAGGAAGAGGGAGGGAGAGGAAGAGAAATTACTTGGGTCAGGCCACCGCCACCACATCTCACCTTGCACCGCCTCGCACACGCAATCGCACGCACACGCACACGCGAAACTCGATGCTGTGGGTTAATATATGGTGCTTAAATATTACTTTCCTTGCTACTAATCTTTCTTGATACATACTGAAGTTGCTTAAATAAAGAAAATATGCCAAAGAAAACGCGCATTATTTTTTTGGCTCGGATGATGGCCATGTGTAATGCGACTGGAGGGTGGATTTTAATGGTAACCAGTGAGATTCATTCCTGCATCATGTCTAATGCAAACAGAATTTTATGCAACCAGGAGGTGAGTGTGGCCCAGGTCTGTCAGATGAAAACAGACCGACTTTAGCAATTCCAAAGCGTATCAGCTTATTCGCTACGAGGATCCTGTATATCATCATCATCATCATCATCATCATCACAAGCAAATACTCGTACTCTGCAGTTTATTTCCGTAGCCTCAGACGGTTTTCACATTGCCTAAGGGCGTTGGAGAGGGACACCTGCACGTGGTGGCATCGGTGTAAGTGAGCGGTTCAATTGCTTGGTTATACAGCCCTCCCTCAATTACTTTTCCTGTCACCTGGAAGGAGGATGGTGGACTATTGTAGGGAAGCTTGAGCCTGCAGTTCACTGGGTTCACGTTCCAGATAAACCTGGGACCACAACAGTAACAGCAACAATGCAAGACAGCGACCTAAGGCACCGAAAACCACTAAAAGCTATGACGGTAAACGTGGTGCTGGAGAGGACTGCCTTCCCGTGGTGGCACTGACATAACACTCTACTGTCCAGTTAAACAAGAGTCCCCCAACTCCCTCCCGATATCCCAGTCGAAGATGTGGACTGCAAGAGAACGGTAACTTCAGCCTGCAGTCCACCGGGTTCACGTTCAAAAGAGACTGAGTCCATGGCAGCAACTACAACGATTAATATTTTGCCTAGATAAATGACCTTGGAAGATTTACTCTGGCTTACAATGAATGATTTTATTCATTTCTTAAAAACTCATCCCATACAGGAACACGGTGTACTGCAGGCTTAAGTTGTCTTTCTCCTGCAGTTCACCATCCTCCTTTGGGGGGGATAAGTAGGTAGCTGAGGGACGTTTGTATAACCAGGTAGTGGAGCCGCCCGGTTATATCAGTGCCACTACATGAAGGCGTCCCTCTCCACCACCAACCGACGCTGGCAACACTGATTTTTTGCCAAATTACGGGACGTGTATCAGTTATCGCGGGAGAATTTGTATAATTTCTTTCTTAGCGATTTATTTCCTATTTTACACTTTCTTATCCCCTTATAATTCAATCACTAACTCTATATGATGGTGTGTGGCCCATTTGCACCTGGCATACTGTTAACTAGCTCTCCCTCTATCATGCTATTCTTTCTGCTTACTTTCTGTAGCCTGTCTCACCTCACCTGTGGGCAGGAAGAGGTGTGATGATGATGATGATGATGATGCAGACCAACGAGGTGGTGACCGAGTAGTTACAGATCGCCTATTGTCTGAAAAGACATCAGTTCGACTCTAGGCTGGGGCAGGGAACAGTTTGGTGAATAGAAATTCGTTTCAACATACTTTGCTGAGCCTTCACAAAACCCGACGATAGGCCATAGAATCACCCCCGATCATACCAACACACCAGTGCGGAATGAGACAGCTCTAGCATGCATTCAGAATGGACGGTGGGTATTGGTGTCAAAGTGGTGACATGTGAAAGGTGTGCAGTATGTAAGAAGACTGCTGGGCCTCAGGGAAAGTGTTATTTAGTCTATACCCACAGCCAAACACACAAAAAGAACGGGAGTATGACTGCAACTGACACTGAGGGTAGTATTTAAGGAGGTATAGAATTCTTCGATGCATCGCACTTTCAATTATTTACTTTGCATATTACACCTAAAACTGTCGAGCATACTATCTGTGTCGTGTAAATATCGATATACTTTACATCAACATACAAGATAATCATGATGCGTCATATGCAGACAAAATCGCAAAGGAAGAGGTGCTAAGAAATTTCTAGCCACCTACATTACGTCAATCCCTTCAGCCAAAGAATGTGTTTAAACTATATTCATCCTAGCTTCAGACGATTTCATTCAGCCTTAGAGATAATTTTTGGACTGGATGTGTTAAATACAGGCTATATTAAAACAGTCAGGGTGCTGAAGAGGGGTCCCTTCGCGTGGCTGCATTGACGTGATCGAGAGGTGGAGCTGCCTGGCTGTACGGATGTCCCTCAGTCATCCCTCCCTATCCCCCCCAAAATGAGAATGGAGGATTGTGAACGAAGGACAACTTCGGCCTATAGTCAACCGGGTTCACATCCAGATAAGCCTGGGGTTGCAACTAAAACTATACTCATTTTACCTTAACTTGGCCTTGATTTTCGTCCTCTTGCAGTTTATTTCATGTAACTCAAGCGGGAAGGAAGGTGATGACACGGTTTTACATACCCTCTACAGCACTTCTTCGTGACTAGCAACACATTCGAGTGTAAATCTATTGTTATAACTCTGAAATCAAGGTATAAAGATGACAATTTTTGGCCAAGTTAGAGTCAATATAGTACTAGCCAGCCGAACCTGGGAACGTCTTTTTTACTCGTATTTTCATTTCTGCCATCTCCTTAGGATTTTATTGAGCTTAGGACAGACTTTTCTGAGTGGAGGGGTTAAATGGAGTCTAAATAAATCCCTACAGAACGAGACGCCTTGCCTGAGTTGAATAAAATCGTCTGACATCAGTACTATATCTAAAAAGGACGTCAGTCGGATTCAAGAGGTTAACCGCATCGCTACAGATCCTTAGTATACCTGAGTATCATCATTTCTGGTGGCCTTAGTAGTTCCAAAATCAGTGTCATCTTATGGTGGACCCGGTGAAATTCAGGCTAAAGTTGCCCGTCCCCTGCAGCCCACCATCCCTATTCCGGGGATAGGGGAGGAGCTGAGGGACGTACTCGTATATGTACTGTATAGCATGGCAGTTGAGCCACCCAGTTATATCGATGCTAACACGTGAAGGCTTCCATCACCAGCACAGGAATTGTTGGGAGAGTTTATTGTGGCATCTGTGAGAAGGGATGGTCACGTGTCCACCCGTACCCCAGACACCTCCACGCCCGGCGCCGCCACCACCACCACGCACGCACCTGCCTGCTGAGGGTTCACACTGTCGCCAGCCATTTATTTTTTCCACGTTTTAAATCGCCTTCACTAATCCGATTTGACGATTAAACTCCACAGGCCATTGACAAAACATACTTTATTGTGCTGTAAGAACGCTTTCGTTAGTTACAAAAACTAGATATATCAAAGTTTAAAAAGATAAATTTGCGATCCATCAACGCATGATATGTGGACGTGGAGTGACCGTCGGAAGCCCACCAGTGTATGAGACGCTGTTTGTGAGTGTGAGTGTTTCTCTGCGTGCTGCTTAATTATGCCGTTATTTACGGTACTGCGAACCGTACCTTGCGTGGATTTGCGTGTGCACGTGTGGCTGGAGTCGCAAGGAAGCTGGAGGGGCAACGAGACGTCTGATGAAGCCTGACGCGTGTGGTAAGTACGAGAGAAATCGTGTTGGTGTTGTCAAGATGGCGGTGGAGTTACGTGTAAGGAATGGTTGCCAGTATGCGACTTGATAGCTAGACCTCAGATATTTACATTTATTAAGAAAACAGATTATTAGGAATATTTTCCAAATTCTTGTATTATTCAACGAACTTTAGCAAACAGATTAGCGATATTCTTTTGTGCTCAGTGACTTCACCGCATCTCTTCAGGGGGAAGACAAGACTACGGTATGGCAACGCCATGTCTCGCCTTCCCTCTTTCCACATAAACATTTAACAATGATAACATTATTTAAAATGCCATTAAATAGTAACATAAATATTCTGATGTACACAGAGAAAACTGGAACACGAAATGTCCCGAATGCTTTCGTTTGTTCCCAGCTTCAGAGAAGGAAATGGCCTTAAGGATAATATGAGTACGTGAAAGGGCTCGGGACACGTCGTTTTTACTTTTCCCATTGGATATCAGCGCATCTGTGAATCACATGTAACCAGGTTATTTATTTCCATGGCAACGAAACTTGGCTGTAGTGATCATTTGAACGTATACGAAACAATATTAGTCATTTTTTTTAGTGCCGGTACCAGGAATGCACTGCAGGCGACAGTCGTTCAAGCCCACTTCATTTTATGTATAATTTTCGTTTTTCTTGCAAGTTACAAACAGTACATTAATGTATTGTGTTGAAGTGATAATGCTTTGTTATTGAGCAGGTAGATGCAGCTATGAAAGTGAGAGTGCGTGTACACCTCCAACCTCCCCGCTTTCCTCTGAGTGTGTGCGTGCGTGCGGGCATAGGCGTGCGTGTGAATATGCGTGTGTATGTAAGTGTGCGTAAAGTGTGTTCATATATGTATGCGTCAACTTGTGTACTGTATGTGTTCATTTGTATGTGTGTGCATGATGCGCGCGTGTGTTTGTATGTATGTGAATGTATGTACCGGGATGTATGTTTGTATCTATGCGCGCGCGCGCTTGTGTGTGTGTGTGTGTGTGTGTGTGTGTGTGTGTGTGTGTGTGTGTGTGTGTGTGTGTGTGTGCGTGCGTGCGTGCGTGTGTGTGTGTGTGTGTGTGTGTGTGTGTGTGTGTGTGTGTGTGTGTGATGCGACACGGTTCTAGCATGCTATACATATACACCATATTTGGACCCTAACTTTGGTAAATTATTATACCTGTCTGACTGGCTACCTACCTACCTACCTACCTACCTACCTACCTACCTACTTACCTCTATCTGTGTATCAGTTTGTCTATAAGAAATGGATGGGTACAAATGAATCGTTTCCATGTCATTCTGTCTTCCATTATCAGGTTGCCCTATCTCCTGGCAAACCCATTTCACTCAGATACCACTCCACCCCATCCCTCCACCTCATCTCACTCTCCCCCCCCCTCCACCTCACTTAGGTACATTTCCTAACTCTAGTATGTTACAGTCTTCTCTTATGCATTATCTAGGTCCTCTGACAAGAAGTAGGAAAAACAATAAAAAGAGGAAAGAAAGAAAAGGGTGCTATTCTGTGATGGTAGTTGCTGGTGGGTACGTGTGTGTCGTTGTGGTGATGTGGTAGGGTGTGGGGCCGTTGCCATGGTAACGGGTACAGGCCTCGCACTGTCTGGCTGTGTGTTGTCCACTGACTCCCGCAGTTTATATAAATTAACTCTGTACTCGCTGTTATACTCAAAATTAATGTTTTTTCACCGTAGTGCGTTTGAGCAAATTCGAATCAAAAGTATGTTAAGCAGCCGTGAGCAACAAAACTCTCTGTGATACGAAATTAAGTGAAGAAATGTTTGGTGGTGGAGTGAGGTGGTGTGGGTGTTGCGGGTACGTGTGGTGATGTCTGGGGCCGTTGTCATGGTAACATCGCCTCGCACCTGCCATGATGAGCGATGCACCTGTACACTGACCGCCGTAGTTTATTTATACCCGCGCTCGCGAAACTAGAGTGGGTATTATTTTTGTTCGGCGTGTGTGTGTGTGTGTGTGTGTGTGTGTGTGTGTGTGTGTGTGTGTGTGTGTGTGTGTGTGTGTGTGTGTGTGTGACCCAGTTCCCTCAGATGAAAACAAACCGAGGTTAGGGATTCCAATACGTATCCAATTATTCACTATGAGGCTCAGCCCCCTGTTTTGCATCAACATCATTATCGTTATATCATCATCATCATCATCATCACTACAGGTATATCATCATCATCATCATCATCATCTCATCACAAGTAAAATTCCGCAGTTTATTTCAAAGACGTCAGAAGATTTCACGGTGCACAATTACGCTGGGGAGGGAAGCCTTCACGTGGTGGCACCGATGTAACTGTGTGACTCAACTGCCTGGTTATACAGCCTTCCCTTAAGCACTTCCCTATCCCCAGGAAGGAGGATGGTGGACGGCTGAAGGGAAACTTAAGCCTGCAGTCCACCGAGTTCACATCCAGACAAACTTGGGGTCACAACAGCAACAACAACAACAACAACAACAACAGTACTTACGAGACACCTATGGCACAAGAATAAATAAATAAATAAATAAATAATTAAACACTGTCAAGGTAAACGTCCGGTTATATCTGCGCCACCACAAGAAGGCGTCCCTCCCCCTTGTCCAAATTATGGGACGTAACACTCTTTCCCTAGCGATTTATTTTCTACTCTGCACTTTATTACCCTCTTATAAATTAGTAACTGACTCTATCTGAAAATTAATATGAAGAGCCAATGTGTCCCTGTGAGATAGAGTCAGGATTCCGGGGGCTTGAATGATGAGTGAATGAGAGTGTGGCCCATTTCCACAGGGCATGTTTCTGGTTAACCCCCCCCCTCTCTCTCTCTCTCTCTGTCTGTCTGTCTGTCTGTCTCTGTCTCTCTCTCTCTCTCTCTCTGTCTGTCTGTCTGTCTGTCTCTCTCTCTCTCTCTCTTCCCAAAATTCCCATAACCCATGCCTCTCTGTGGCCCTATAATAATATAACCCAACACCTCCCTTTTTCCCCACAGACCTCTTAATTCCTCCTTATTCGTGGCGTAAAACTTTCGTCATTCGCAGGTGGAACAAATTTCATCTTTCCCGCGGGTCCTATGCGCCTGAAGTTTACGAATTGTCCACCAGGGGCGCGTTTTTTCTTTTTTTTTAATTTAAGATATTGCCTACGTCATCCATATCAGAGTTTTGAGTTTTGGTTGCGTTTAGGATTTAGAGTTGTGTGTCTAGGCTGCGTTTAGTTTTTAGAGCTGTTTTTAGGTTGCGTTTAGGTTTTAGAGTTGTTTGTTTAGGCCGCGTTTAGGTTTTTAGAGCTGTGTGCTTAGGTTGAGTTTAGGTTTTAAGGGTACTATGCTAAGAAATTTGCTGTCCAGTTTAATTTGACATAAAACATCCACCTCTTTATCGTGAATACTAAACATCTACAAATGATTAACACTATAACACAGCGCAAGTCACGAAGAAGTGCTACGGAAAGGATACAGAACCGTTCTACTGTCTTATTCTGCCACTGAGCTACGGGAAATATGCTGCAATAGGACGAAACTCAGGGCCAAGTTAAGGTGGATGAATATAGTTAATCTCTGAGGTAATATAAACGTGAACCCAGTGGACTGCAGGCTGAAGGCGTACTATTCCTGCAGTTCACATCTTCCTTTCGGGGGATATGGAGAGGGGGGGGAGGGAAACACTTATTAACCGGGCAACAGATCCACCGACTTATACTGGGGCCACCGCGGGAAGGCCCCCCTCTACAACACTCACAATGCAACACTTCAGATGACCCACTGGCAAGGCTTGTAACTGTGTGTGTGTGTGTGTGTGTGTGTGTGTGTGTGTGTGTGTGTGTGTGTGTGTGTAATTGGGATTCACCATTAACCATTCCCATTAGCTTAACTCTCCATGCCGGTCTCATTCTCAAAGACGACCCTCTCTCTCTCTCTTTCTCTCTCTCTCTCTCTCTCTCTCTCTCTCTCTCTCTCTCATTCCGTTCACCAATAAGCGAACAGAAAACGATCGCCGCGAACGTTTGGGCCGAGAGTTTACTAGCGCGAACGTTTCACTCCCGCGCATTAAACTTTCGAAATGAGGTGAAGTTTTACGCGTGAGTTCGGACGTAAACTTTCTTATAACTTGGAGCTAATTTGTGTTTTCCTTCAATTATTGGTTTCCTTAGCGTGTATACCTCTCTGTTTCTCTGTCTCTCTGTCTCTCTCTGTCTCTGTCTCTGTCTGTCTGTCTCTTGGTTGACTTTAAGGCAGAGTTCGAGATAGTGGTGATGATGATGATGATGATGATAGAGAGAAGCAATAGGAAGAGAGACATTAGAGAGAACTAATATAAAGAGAGATATTAGAGAGAAGTAATAGGAAGAGAGCTACTAGAGAGGAAGAGAGCAGGCAATAGGAAAAGAGTTATTAGAGGGAGACGCCAATGGGAAGCAAGCCATTAAACTGCGCTGGGTGACGGAGGAATGCTTGTACTGGATAATTGGAGGAGGAGGAGGAGGAGGAGAAGGAGGAGGAGGAAGAAGAGAGCAGGAGGAAGAGGAAAAGGAGGAGTACATAGTAAACCAAGTGGCAACAGATCTATTTGTCCTTTCGAGGTTGCTTGTTACAGAGAAGACAAAAACTATGATATCTAATTCTACAAGTTGAAGGTAGGGATAGTAAAGCAAGAAGGCTCTCCCCCACCCACCGAACCCTCCAGTTGAAGTTGGCAGGAAAAAAAGTGAGAAGGACCACCAGGCACCACGGAAAAGCTGACCATGGAAATTACACAGGAAAGACTGACCCGTGGAAAACTATATTCTGTCCTACTATATATATATACATTACAAGTTTCAATAAGCTACAGGAATCATTAATTACATAGTATTTCCCTGCTATAGTTTCATCACGATCTTAAATGGAGAAAAACAGATTACATTATTATTCAATCATGAAGGTGTTTGGCTGGGGATTTGAAGCGAGGTACTTATTGAAGCAAGAGGAGGAGGAGGAGGAGGAGGAGGAAGAGGAAGAGGAAGAGGAAGAGGAAGAGGAGGAGGGGAGGAGGAGGAGCAGGAGGGGGAGAAGGAGAATACACACACCAACACAAACCAAACAGCCCTTATGTTTCCTGAGAGAGAGAGAGAGAGAGAGAGAGAGAGAGAGAGGACATACAGATATATCGAGAATAAGATTGGTAAAGTTAGCTTCATTTTCCCAATTCTCTTCCTAACTTCTCTCTCGTCCTTTCTCTAACTCTTCCATTCCCTCCGCACTAACTATCGCTATTTTCCACCCACTTCTCTCTCTCTCTCTCTCTCATTTATGCGTCTGAGTGGTGTGTGTGTGTGTGTGTGTGTGTGTGTGTGTAAGAGAGAGAGAGAGAGAGAGAGAGAGAGAGAGAGAGAGAGAGAGAGAGAGAGAGAGGATGCATGTGATTGTGAATGGTTCAATGTACGTATGTGAATGGCGGTGTGAGCGCGTACACGCCTACAGGTTTGTCTGTATGTATGTATGTGTTTGTATGTGTGTATGTAGGTATGTAGGTAAGTAGGTAGGTAGACAGGAGGTCGGTAGGCAAGTAGGTAGGAAGGTAGGTAGGTAGGTAGTTTATGTAGGTATGCATACTTACTTATGTGTAATGAGTTTGTGAGATCATGGAAGGAAGAGGAACAGAGTGAGTAAATTAAAGAGAGAGAGAGAGAGAGAGAGAGAGAGAGAGAGAGAGAGAGAGAGAGAGAGAGAGAACGTACGAGACAGATTTAGCGGGTAATTACAAAAGTTATCGAGTCTGTAACTGGCTTTAATTACCTAAATAAATTACGTATTCTCCTGGGGCAATTACTAATCACGTAGCATTATTTCCCAAGACATAAAAAAAAACATTGAGGATAGAGGTCTTTTTTTATTTTTATGGGATTTATCTTTTGGTTAAGTTAGATATAATAAAGTTAGAGAGAGAAGAGACAGCGATAAAAAGTTAGAGCAAAGAGAGAGTGAGAATGATGGAGATATGGAGAGATAATTAAATAGATGGATGGATGGATAGACGGATAGATAGACAGACAGACCGAAAGATAAAAACTAGATAGACAGATAGGATATGAGACAGATAGAGAAAGGAGGGATAGATAGATAGATAGAGAGGGATAGAGGAAAAGAAGGGTATTTGTGTGTGTGTGTGTGTGTGTGTGTGTGTGTGTGTGTGTGTGTGTGTGTGTGTGTGTGTGTGTGTGTGTGTGTGAAAATGAGACTGACGGAATAAACGTTCATGTGTATGCGCATGAGTAAGTATGTGAGTGAGCTAGGGAAATACAGTATATCTAAGAGTGAGTGAGTGAGTGAGTGAGTAAGTGAGTGAGTGAGAGTGAGTGAGTGAGTGAGTGAGTGAGTGAGAAAGAATGAGTGAGTGAGTGAGTGAGTGAGTGATTCAAGGACACGAAGCCAATCTGAGGGAGTGAGCGAGTGAGAGAGTACGTGAAAGTGAGAAACAGGAAAAGTTAGAAGTAATCTGGCATACACCAATACAACTTTGCTTTTGAGAGAGAGAGAGAGAGAGAGAGAGAGAGAGAGAGAGAGAGAGAGAGAGAGAGAGAGAAATGAAAAAAAGAAAAGGTAATGAAAGAAAAAGAGAGATTAGAAAAAAAAGGAAGGAATGATGGAGAGATTATGGAGAAGGAAGGAAGGAGAGACAAGGAAGAAATGAAAGAGAAGGAAGGAAGGAAAGAAGGAAGGAAGGAAGGAAGGAAGGAAGGAAGAAAGGAAGAAAGGAAGGAAAGAAGAAAGAAAGAAAGGAAGGAAGGAAGGTAGCTAAAGGAAGAAAAGAAGGAAAGAAGAAAGCTGTGGAGGAAAAGACAGCGTGTACACATATTTCTCCACACACACACACACACACACACACACACACACACACACACACACACACACACACACACACACACACACACACACAGAGGAGGACGTTAATTCACCGCCCTAATCCCTTTACAACGTGACTACAGCCATTTAATTATACCAAAATCTATATCTACTTCTATCTATCTATTTGTCTATCCATCTACCTATCTGTCTATTTATGTCTGTTTATCTATCTATCCATCTATCTGCAAAGCTTTATGTTTACTTATCTGCCTTCTATATGATTCTCTCTCTCTCTCTCTCTCTCTCTCTCTCTCTCTCTCTCTCTCATACAGGTCTTATACATGCGTCCTGATATCTGACCGAAACATGTGAGAGTGTCGCGTGCTTAGTTTCTTGTTCTTTTGCGTGGTGGAAGCGCCAGTCTGGGAAAAATAAATGTGTGTGTGTGTGTGTGTGTGTGTGTGTGTGTGTGTGTGTGTGTGTGTGTGTGTGTGTGTGTGTGTGTGTGTGTGTGTGTGTTTAGACTGTTCCTAGACTGAGAGAGGCTTGGTATGATTTTCTGCCCATTGATGATTTAATATGATGCGTCAGGAAGGAAAAGGACGAGTATTCCCTGCCAAGTAGACGCAGAGGAACAGCAGGCCAACTTTTCTCCTTGAATAAACCTGTAATGTGTTAAAGACTAGAGGAAAAGTATTGTTCACAGCTCTAGTTAGCCGGGGAATTAAATCTAGAGCCTCTTCATTGACAGCTAAGTGTGCAACGTAATGTATTTAGTCCATCGTCAGTATTAAATTACTTACGGTATTCAAAGCACTATGGCCACGATCAATATAGCTTTAAATTAGTTCATTTTTTATATGGTTACCACCCAACGTAGTAAATGACCTAATGTAACTTAACCTAAAACTGAATTAAATCTACCCTACCCTCTTACCCCACCCTACCCCACATTACCCTCCCAACCATACCCTACCCTACATTACCCTCCCTACCTTCCCTACGCTACCCTAACCTATCCAAGCCTAACCTAATCTAACCTGACCCAACGCAGTCCAATCCAACCCAATCCAGCCAACCATCCACCCTATTCACTGTCAGACCTACACTCGCTCCACACCACTAAATAAAAACCCACCCATTAACCCAGCATACTATCCACTCCCATCCACTCGAGTGTCCACTGGCAGTCACCCAGAGTTTATATTTTCATTTCATATATATTAATTTTTTTCCAGGGCGGTGAAAAAGTATATATAAGAAAAATCACCGGACAGAAATTCAAGCGTAGAGAATGGTAATGCATTTTGGAACAGTGTTTATCTGTCACAAATCTGTTGGGATATTTTGGGGGGTGAGAGGGAGGGGAGAGAGGAAAGCGGAAAGCGGGAGGGGAGACAAAAGGGGAGAGGGAAGGGAAGGGGAGAGGGAGAGGTGAGGGGAGAAAGGGCGAGGGTGAGGGGAAAGAGGGAAGGTAGGAGAGAAAGAGGAGGGGAGGGAGTACTGCTCACCTTCCGCCGTGGTGGAGGGATGTATACAGACAGCATGAGATAAAGCTATAGAGTAATGGAGATAGAAGATAGAGGTAGGGCAATAGAGAGAGAGAGACAGAAAGTAAAGATAGAGATAGAATAACAGAGATAGAAAAGAGATAATGAAGAGATAGACATTAATGGAAACAGATATATGCAGACGAAGTAAGAGAGGATGAATGACGCATATAAAGATGACCGTAGATAGCAACAGGTAAAATAACGGAGAAAGAAGTAATGACGGAGATTGAAAGAGAGAAAAAGTAACTGAAAGAATGGAAGAGTAACTGAGAGTGAGGATGAGTAACGGAGATAAAGAGTAACTGAGATAAAGCCTGTTGTACCCATTCATGTCCGTGTCTCTCTCGTAAAGCCGCTAAAAACGTGGACGTAAAAGTATATTAGCGAATGTAGCGTAACTGGCCATGCATAAGTCAGCGGATTACTGGGCCACGCTAATCAAAATTTCTCATCCCACCCACACAGTTTTTAAGCTCATCTGACCGAGGATGTATTTGTTATTATAGTGGGCTAACGTTAGATGATTTAATTAGGAAGATAAAATTCTCTAATGGATACGTGGCTAGTTTATTCAAGGCTATACCGCTTTTTTCTCTTTCTTTTTTTAGTTTATGGTTTTTGCTACTACATATATCAGGTTAGAAGAGGCACAAGGAGGGAAGGGGTTACCGAAGGCTGCATCTAACCCCTCCAAAGCCTCCCCGAAGCTGGATAAATCGTCTGGATAAAAACACAAGGATCTTCCCAACGTTTGACGAATACATAGCGGAAAAATCGAAACTTTTGAAACATACAGCATAAGAGATCGGGTTTTCACTGTATTTCGTCAGCTGTAAATATTCTTCAGACGAGACTGGGAAGATAGTAATTTCTCCGACTCTAACTTACAAGATTAACTAAGTCAGATACTTTATTTTCAGGCTAACGTTAGATTGTATTCAACTTTAAAGATACTTAGAATGAAGTTAGATATTTTAATGCTAGAATTTTACCTTGCTGAATAAAATAGTTTGCCTAAATAGTAAGAACTTTGTGATTGCGTCGGAAAAAAAAGGTTAATTTTTTCACGTATTTTTTACACATTTCAACTGATTTTTTTTTTCTTAACTGATATTTTTGGTTGGAGAGTTTTTTTTCGTTGCTAGCTCTTTTCTCTCTACTGAATTTCCTAGTAATTTTCTCTTCCCTCCTCTCTCTCTCTCTCTCTCTCTCTCTCTCTCTCTCTCTCTCTCTCTCTGTCCGTCTGTCTGTGTGTAATATATGTAACGCAGACTCTGACTCTCAACAAAACATATTATACCATTAACACGGCCAATACTTACACTCTACTAACATTAACTAGTGTGTGTGTGTGTGTGTGTGTGTGTGTGTGTGTGTGTGTGTGTGTGTGTGTGTGTGTGTTCGAGAATGATGTGTGGGCAAGTATGAATGGAAGCTTTAGTGTTGGAATTATGAATGTGTATATGATTGTGTGTGTATGTGTGTGTGCTTTGGACTGATGTATGTAGGTAGGTAGGCAGGTAGGTGGGTAGGTAGGTAAATGAATAAATAAAAATATACGTCATATTTATCCATTTATTTATCTATCTGTCTATCTCCCTGTCTATCTACCTACCCATATATCAATTTCTATCTTTATTTCCTTATTTTTTACCTACTCTTCAGCAATTACTAATACAGATCAATGTGTCCCTGGCCTCAATAAAATAACTAATCGCTAATCAGATCACTAAACTTTACCTTGCCCTCATTGCAGGTTAATTAATTTCACGTTGGCCTAAGGGAATGTGGCCAGACCAGCAATATATATATAATTAAAGCCGCCAGATAGAAAACCCTTTATATAGACCCCGGAAATTGCCCACCTTACCTTTGTTATCAATTACAGGTATTTGGCCAGGTAACATTAAAGCATTTTTGTGTTTTTTTGGATTTTTTTTTTTTCATACGCTTTGTCTATTGGAATTTTCTGTTTTCAGGTCAGTACAGTGTTTTTTTAATGTTGTAAAGAAGGAACCAAAGGCCTGAAGCTCGAAAATTAATCCCTCAAAAGAAAAGAAAACAAAACAAAGAATGAAACCTTAGCATTAAAGATGGACAGATGGCAACTTATCCTACCACAAACAGTCCTACCACACACAACCAGTCCTACCACAAATCGTCCTACCACACGCAAGCAATCCTACCACAAACAGTCCTACCACACACAACCAGTCCTACCACACACAACCAGTCCTACCACAAACAGTCCTACCACACACAACCAAGCCTACCACAAACATTGCTACCACACAAGCAATCCTACCACAAAGTCCTACCGCAAACATTCTTACCACATACAGTTCTACCACACACAACCAATCCTACCACAAACAGTCCTACCACACACAACCAATCCTACCACAAACAGTCCTACCACACACAACTAGTCCTACCACAAACAGTCCTACCACACAACCAATCCTACCACAAACAGTCCTACCACACACAACCAGTCCTACCACAAACATTGCTACCACACACAGCCAATCCTACCACAAACATTGCTACCACACAACCAATCCTACCACAAACATTCTTACCACAAACAGTCCTACCACACACAACCAGTCCTACCACAAACAGTCCTACCACAAACAACCAATCCTACCACAAACAGTCCTACCACACACAACCAATCCTACCACAAACAGTCCTACCGCAAACAACCAATCCTACCGCAAACAAAAGCCACCACCAGTACCACCAAAACTGAATATATATTTTTTTCCTTTTTTTTTTTTTTTCATTTCCCTCACCCATAGGAATTTTGAAAAGGAACATTTGAGTGAACGGGAAATTGGAAGAGAACTTAGAATATACAGACTCTCAAAATTCTGACTGGATGGATGGATGGATGGGTGGGTGGATGGATGAATGGATGGATGGATGGGTGGGTGGGTTAATGGATGGATGGATGGATGGATGGATAGATGGGTGGATGGATGGATGGATGGGTGGGTGGGTGGGTTAATGGATGGATGGATGGAAGGATGGATGGGTGGGTGGGTGGGAGGATGGGTGAATGGATGGATGGATGGATGGATTGATGGGTGGGTGGGTGGTGAGTGGGTGGATGGATGGATGGATAGATGGATGGATTGCTAAGTGAATGAAGGGACAGACGGATGGCTATAGAGACGGATATGGATGGGTGGATGGATAGATGGAGGATGAGTGGATGAAATGGGCATAAAAAGAAATATGGATGAATGAATGACTGGACGGATGGATGGATGGAAGGATGGACGGATGGATAGATGGGTAGATGGATGGATGGAAGGATGGGTGGATGAATGGAAGGGTAGATGGATGGATGGAAGGATGGGTGGATGAATGGAAGGGTAGATGGATGGATGGATGGGTGGACGGATGGATGGGAAGGCTATGAATGAGAACTAATGCAAAGAACAGTGGGATGGATAAATAAAGGAAGATTACCAAACTCTTATAAAAGGATTGATGGATTGACTGATTGAAAGCTATACAGGGCGTGTGTAATGGACGGATTGATGAAATGGACGTGAGTGGAAAGATAAACGATTGAGAGAGAGAGAGAGAGAGAGAGAGAGAGAGAGAGAGAGAGAGAGAGACGAATCACCCAACTTCAACCTTCCAATCTCAAGAGAAAATAAACTTACATAAAACAGTCGTACACACAAGTAACCTATGTACGTATCTTCCACACACACACACACACACACACATCCTTAACCCCTTCAGCTCGAGCACGTCTTCTTCAATAGCCCTCGCGTTGTTGAAAGGCGTTTAATCCTAAGTTTTTCTCTTGCTCCTACTCAGGGATGAAAAAGGGACCTGGACCTACAATTCGACGGTTGTATGCAGGGAATACGTGTTGGGTGGCTATCCTTGTCATTAACGTTTGTGTATGTTTGTCCTTCGCCCCTACTCTTGAGGCTGGAGGACGCCTTCACGTGGTGGCACTGATATAATTAGGTATCTTGACTGGTGACACCCACAAATTCTCTCTCTCTCTCTCTCTCTCTCTCTCTCTCTCTCTCTCTCTGTCTCCCCATGCAGATATACATACATACATACATACATATAAATAGATTGTTAGATAGACAGATAGATAGATATGCAGATAGACAGACAGATAGATACAGAGATAGGTAGACAAATAGATAAAATGAATAGATAAATCACCTTTAACACCTAACCGTCACTAACTTATTCAGGTCAACCCTCGCTTCCTCATGTCCTACTCTTTCAAGCCAAGCTATTGATATCCCAACACCACATCTCATTAATTCCATCCCAGGGTCATTAACAGGCTATTTACACCTGTCAGGTTAATTGCACCTTCGTATTACCTGAGTGGAAACCTGTCATTAAGTTGGTCATATATTTCTCTGTATCTTTTCTGATAATTTGCTGACAGAGATGGAACCCAATAATGATAAAGATGATGATGATGATGGTGATGATGATGATGATGATGATGATGATGATGATGGTGATGATGATGATAATAATAATAATAATAATAATAATAATAATAATGATAAAAATAGTAGTAGTAGTAGTAGTAGTGGTAGTAAGAATAATAATAATAATTATAATAGTAACAATTATAAAAATATAATAATAATAATAATAATAATAATAATAATAATGATAATAATAATAATAATAATAATAATAATAATAATAAAAGATCCATAGATAAGAGACAGAATAAATACAGGTGGGTCTAACACTCTCAGGCACCATTAACACATGCTCTGACAGATAGACTGATAGATAGGCAGACAGATAGATAGATAGACTGACAGATAGATATTTGGTAAAACATTCCCTTTGATTACAAGTAGTTATTTTATAAGGCAGAAAAACAGAAAAATATTATGTTCTCAATCATTCCCATACTCATACCTTGAAAATTATTCCTTTCCTTCACATTCCATTTTTTCCCATCGTAAATCATCCCTTTCCATCCCAGTCCATCCCCTCACATCCATCCCTAGTCCCTGTCCATCCCATTCCTTCCTTCCCATCCCAATCCATACCCTTCCGTCCTGTCCAATCCCTCTATTCCATTCCTTCCTTCCTTCCTATCCTATCCCATGCCTCTATCCCATTTCTTCCTTCCCATCCTAATCCCTCCCATCCCATCCCAGGAGGAGGAAAGCGAAGGAGAGAGATGGAGGAAAGATGGAGAGAGACGGAGGGAAGATGGAGAGAGGGGGCAAATTTTCTCCCTACCTGATTCTTCCTAATAAACTTTCTTATCTCGCATCCTCATCTTCCCTCTCATTGTCTCTCTCTTTTTTCCTACCCGACAACGATTTCTTTTCCCCTCTTTCTCTCTCACATCTTTTCCCCTTTTTCTCTCTCTCACATCTTTTCTCTCTTTCACTCTCTCACATTTTCTTCCCTCTTTCTCTCTCTCTCTCACATTTTTATTTGGCTTGATTGGAGAGAAAGTATGTTATTTCTTACTCTTATTTTACTGTCGCTTTCCTGTATTATCATTATTATTATTATTATTATTATTGTTATTATTATTATTATTATTATTATTATTATTATTATTATTATTCCTTTAGTCTCTTCTTCTCTCTTTCCTTCTCTCTCTCTCTCTCTCTCTCTCTCTCTCTCTCTATTACACCACATAGAGGCCAAAGTTCCACACGCTTTTCTCACGGCTTTTCAAACTTTTTCATATTTTTTAATGGCAATCGTCAATATAATCAAGGCGAGAACTTTGCTCATTGTGGGAAAGGAATGTTCAGGGATATTGGTAGGGTTAAAGGAACGAGTGGGATGGGATGGAATGGGATGGGATGGGATGGGAGGCAGAGGGTGGGGTGGGGGTGGGATGGGATGCAGTGGGATGGGAGGGAGAGGGTGGGGTGGGGGTGGGATGGGATGGAATGGTATGGAATGGGAAGGGAGGGAGAGGGTGAGGTGGGGGTGGGATGGGATGGAATGGGATGGGAGGGAGAGGGTGGGGAAGGAGTGGGATGGGATGGGATGGGATGGGAGGGAGACGGTAGGGAGGGGGTGGGATGGGATGGAATGGGAGGGATGGGATAGGAGGCAGAGGATGGGGTGGGGGTGGGATGAGATGGAATGATATGGAATGGGATGGGAGGGAAAGGGTAAGGTGGGGGTGGGATGGGATGGAATGGGAGGGGATGGGATAGGAAGCAGAGGATGGGGTGGGGGTGGGATGAGATGGAATGATATGGAATGGGATGGGAGGGGGAGGATGTGGAGCGGAATGGGATAGAAAGGGGCGGAATTGGAGAGGCAGGGAATCTATCTATCTGTCTATCTGGAAGGGGAAGAGGGAGGAAAGGGAAGGGGAAGGGGTAGGGCGAGGAAGGGAGAGAGGGAGAGGAGAGATGGAAGAGGAGAGGAGAGGGAAAGGGAGAAGAATGGGAAGGGGAAGGAAAAGGAAAAGGGAGTAAGGATGAGAAGGAAGAAACTAGAAAGAGGAAGGAAAAGAGAGGAAGAGGAAGAGAGAAGAAGGGGAAGAGGAAGGAAGGAAGAGAAGGAGGAAGAGGAAGAGAGAAGAAAGGGGAAAGGAAGAGGAAGAGAGAAGAAGGAGAAGAGGAAGGAAGGAAGAGAAGGAGGAAGAGGAAGGGAGAAGAAAGGGAAGAGGAAGGAAGGAGACGAGGGAGAGGAGAGAAAGATGAGAAGAAAGGAAGGGAGAAGGTGGAAGGGAGAAGGGGAGATGATGATGATGATGGACAGAGAGAGAGAGAGAGAGAGAGAGAGAACAATAAGGACAGAGAATATGAAGGTGAGAATATTAGGACAAGTGGGAATAGTGGTAGTTGTGGTAGTAATTGTGGTAGTTGTGGTACGAGCAGCGGTGGCAAGGAGGGTTGCGTTCATACTTAAGTGGTGGT
>NC_136969.1:29211648-29281648 GCF_032717465.1 Coenobita brevimanus | reverse complement strand
GAGAGAGAGAGAGAGAATCCACAACCCAAATAAAGAGAAAGGCAATAATAAAGAGTAATAAAGAGAGCATGAGAGATAGAGCGAGAAGGTTGAACCATTCCCTCTTATTTTCCTGCCTTTTCCCTCTCTCGTGTAAATTGCCAACACTCATGAATACACAAACTCCCACTCGGCCAGGCTATATGCTCATGGTGGCCCTAGATATGGTAATGGCTATGGTAGTGGCTATGGCATTAAAGGTGGCGGTGGTAGGCATGGTGAGAGTAGTGAGAGTAGTAGTAGTAGTAGTAATTAGGATAGCTAAATTTATGTAATGTCGATGAGAATGGTAGTGGGAATGAGTTACGTAATGGAGGTGGCTATTATTTTGGTTGTAATGGCAGTAATCATGGTAACCCTAATTATAGTAATGGTTATAGCAGTGGAAATGGTAGTAGTTATGAAAGTGTGCATAGTTAGTGTAGGAGTAACAGTAAAAAAACAATGTGAATGCTAATGAATTATCGCCGAATAAATCTGCTGAGTGTTTTAGGAAAGGTATATGGAAGAATTATCACACAGAAGTAAGGAATATATCAGAGTGCCTGGATAGTGACGAACAGGGTAGGGTAGGGAATGGAAAGGGATGTGTGGATCAAGATTATTAGTGAGACAAGAGGTGGAGAAAGCATGTGAGAAGGACTGAAAGGTTTTTGTGGCATTTAAGGTTCTAGAAGAAGTGTACAAGGTGAGCAGAGAAGAATTATAGAAGGGTTTGCCTAGGTGTGGAAAGGAGAAAGAAGAAAAATGCATCACGTTTCCCCACCCCCATCGATTACACACACACACACACACACACACACACACACACGTCCCTTCCTTTCACCCTCATCTCCCATCTAAATGCAAATTATTCTGTATTACAAATTAACCCACTAAGTGACTTCTATAATCGTCTCAACCGTACATTAAGGCCACCTCAAAATTACGGTCAGCAGCTACGGTTAAATGAGAGACTTGCATTTTACGGTCAGCTGAGTAATACGGTTAACTGGGGACTAGAAATCTGCGGTTAAATTTCTGTTAATTGAGAAGCCTGTTTATTACGGTCAAGTGAGATATACGGTTAAAAAACGAATTGAAAAAATACTGTTGCCAAATGCGGTTAGGTAAGACTCGCTTATTACGGTTTTCCGATAAATACGGGTAACACATACACCTAAAAATACGCGGTCAAGAGCTACGGTTAAATTAGGAACTTGATTATTACGGTTATGTGCTACGGTTAAGCGAGAGATCAAGGGCAATTGGTTAAAATGAAGGACTATTGATATTACGGTTCATCTGGGAATATAAACTGAGATTTGAATATTAGGGATGGATCCTTTTTAACTATCAATAAATATGTTCTTTCGCTGCTCCTCTCTCTCTCTCTCTCTCTCTCTGCTTCATCACATTCTCTTTCCTCTGTTTTTTTCTTTCTCTCCCCTTCCCATCCTCTTCTTCACCCTATCATTTCTCCCTCTCTCTTTATTCTCTCTCCCTCTCTCTTTATTCTCTCTCCCTCTCTCTCTCTCCCTAACCTCGTTCTTTCTCTACAAACGGGCTCCTCTTCCACTTCATTGGCTCCTTGTCATTGACCTCAGGAGAGAGAGAGAGAGAGAGAGAGAGAGAGAGAGAGAGAGAGAGAGAGAAATGTGGAAGGAAGGAAGGAAGGATGGGGTGGAGTCTGGAGATAATTGCTGAACACATTGCAGAAAGGAAAAGTTAGAGAGAGAGAGAGAGAGAGAGAGAGAGAGAGAGAGTAGAAGAAAATCCCATTCCGAAAAATCTATCACCCATTTTCTGTGACCCTTTCAAGAGTATTCAAGAGGGGGGACTAAACAGAAGTGGCGTAACCCTTCTTTAAAGAGGAATGAAAATGCCGCTTAATATAGCCATGGGGGGTTCCAATGGCTGACTGAAATGGCGGCGGGAATGGTAGGGTGAGAGAGAGAGAGAGAGAGAGAGAGAATGTTTTGTTTGTGTGGTTGTTTGTGTGTGTGTGTGTGTGTGTGTGTGTGTGTGTGTGTGTGTGTGTAGAGAAGGAAGGGAATGAAAGAAGGAAGAGGAGAGGGAGAACGGAATTAGTTAAAGACGAAGGTATGGAAAGGAAAGGAGAGGAGGGAGATGTATTTAGAGAGGAGATAAGACGGAAGAAGGGAAGAGGAAAGGGAGGGAAGGAAGGATTCTGGGCCAGGGTACCAAGAAGGGAGAGATGAAAGGAAATGATAATCTGATAAAGAGGAGGCAGAGTAAATAGAAATGGAGGTAGGGGAGGAAGGTGAAGACTTTCATCATCATCATCTTCATCATCATTACTTAATTTCCCACTATCAAAAATATGGTTGAGAATCACCTAGTTTTACTTCACCTCATCTTTGAGAATTAGGGTTGGGATGATGATGATGATGATGATATGGTGCTGCCGCTGCTGCTGCTGCTGCTGATGATGATATGGTGCTGCCGCTGCTGCTGCTGCTGCTGCTGCTGCTGATGATGATGATATGGTGCTGCCGCTGCTGCTGCTGATGATGATGATGATATGGTGCTGCCGCTGCTGCTGCTGCTGCTGCTGATGATGATGATGATGATGGCAGGATTAAAAAAGAAAAAGTAAGGCACAAAGTAGAAAAAACTAATATCGGAGTGTCTAGCTAAAATGATCTGTCTTAACCTATAAAATTCTAGAATTCACCTTCCACGCGAAACCACTCACCTCACCTACGTGCTTCGCCTGATTAAGTCGCTCTTGAAACACACGTGAGGTAAAGCCACTCTGCTCACAGCCGAGTTAACCCCTCCAGTCTGATGGCGCAATTTTTTTTATTTCTTTCTTGCTATCCGAAGATGATTTCAGTCAGCGTACGAAAGACCTGTAGGAGTGAAGGGGTTAATGAAGGTTGTAACTAACCCTTCCAGCTGGAAAAAATCTCTAAGCAAAAAAATTAATAAGTAAATAGAAATAAATAAAAAACAAGAAGCGTCTGGCAGGAGTAAGAATGAAATATACTTGACGTACTGTTCTCGGGGCGAAGTGGTTACCAGCACCAGCAAACTTTCTCGCATGCCTCAATCTACTTTCCTCTTCCTCTTCACGCTTCAAACCTCTTTCTATAACACTTCCTTTTCATACGTGCAGTTCAAGCCTCTTTCTATAACTCTCCCTATTCACACTTTAAACTTCTCTCTGTAACTCCTCCTATTCACACTTCAAACTTCTTTCAATATCTGCACCAAGGTACTGAAACTCTTCCACCACTCACGACTTTCTCCATTCACCAGTACAACACACAGAGAGTCACCCGTCCCTACAGCCATCACTTCACTCTTATCTACATTCATTCTCAGACATCGCTGCTTACAAGTATCTCCAAAAATTCTGAATCATTTTGCAGGGGTCGCTTTCACAGTTAGCAAGCGGCACCGCATCATCTGTATGCATCAGATTTGAAATATTCCATCATTTCACCGTCCCTCTCCATCTGCATACCGGTGAAGTGAAGATGAAACGAGAAGGAAAAGAGGAAGACAGATATGAGAAGGAACAGAAAGGATGAAAGGAAAGGGGATTTTGGCACGAGAGAAAAGGATGATAGACAGATATGGACAAGAAGACGAAAATGACAATGTGAAGAAAGAAAAGAACTGGGAAAGTACAAGAGATGCAAATGACGAAAAAGTAAAGGTAGGAAAGAATGTGACGGGAAAAGAAGCAAGGGAGGAGAGTGAAGAGGGAGACAAAGATGGATCGAGAAAAGGAGGCA
Organism: Coenobita brevimanus; assembly: GCF_032717465.1. Taxonomy (NCBI): domain Eukaryota; kingdom Metazoa; phylum Arthropoda; class Malacostraca; order Decapoda; family Coenobitidae; genus Coenobita; species Coenobita brevimanus. Next base: position 29,277,863 of record NC_136969.1, on the reverse strand, counting down.
ATTGGTTGAAGGAAAGTATGAAAAAGAGAAAGGGATGAGGGAAGGAGATGCTGGGGAGAAGGAATTTAAGGATGAAAAGGGAAAGGGAGAGAAAGTAGATATAAGAGGGCAAGACTAAACACGAACAGATGAAATGAAATGGAGAGAGTGGAAGAGGAGATGAGAGATGTGAATGAGATTAATAACGTAGGAAGGGAAAGAATTTAAAAAAGGGGTGGGGGGGGTGGAAGATCGGAGACTTAAGATGAGGAAAAACAAAAAGTATGGAGGGGGAGGGGGAAGGAAGAGTAGGACAGACAAATAAGTACCGGTTGTGTAAAAAGGAAGATGAGGAAGAGAAGAAAAAGGAGGAGGTAAAAAAGAAATGTTGGAGGGGAAGGAGGGAAAGGAAGCAAAATTAGTGGAGGAGGTAAAGAGGGAACTGAAAAAAAGAGAAAGTGAAAGACAGAAGACCTAAGTAAAAGAAGGAACCCACACAGAGAACAGGAGTGAATGAAGAATGAATAAATGCATAATAAGAGAATCAAGTAATTCCCCTGGTCACACAAATTATACTCATTTAACTTTAACTTGGCCTAAAATTGCCATCTCTACATCCTGAATGCTGAGTTGTACACAGATTAACACTAGAATATGATGTTAGTCACGAAGAAGAGCTACGGGAAGAATGTAAAGTCCAGCATTATCTTATTCTGTCACTAAGCTACTTGAAATAGGTTGAAAAAGGACGAAAATCTAGGCAAAGTTATAGTCATCACAGTCATCATCATCATCATCACCATCAATATCACAGCCTTATTTCATTCATTATCATCATCATCCTGATCTCTTTTTCACATACCCAGAGACAGGAGGAAGTAGAATCCAGAAAGCAAGAGAAAAGATAAATATTACAGACGAGAACTAATCACCAATGGGCCAATGAAATGGGCCACTCACTCATTCAATCCCAATTCAAGTTCCTGGAATCCTGACTATTTCATGCCATTATAAATGGGATGGGTAGGAACTAGAAACAGGAAAAATCTATCAATCTACAGTATAGCCAGATGCCTTAATTCTGGTAGAGGCGACCACATACGAATTGCCTCCATGTCATACCTCCTCCATCAGGCTGCTCTTGCACTGACTCACACTCACCTCTCTCATATACCTCTCTACTCCAACCCTCCATCTCATCCTTGACCCAATGAACACTGACCAAAATTCCACTGACCTATTATTAGAACCTTCAAAATCTCAACTAAATAAATCCATACAAAAGCACAGATTAAGCCACCAGTTCCCACTACAAACTCCTATCATCATCGTCCTCCTCCTCCTCATCATCATCATTATCATCATCATCATGGTTCTGGAGAGAGATGCTTTCAAGTGGCAGCACTGATATAATCACTTGGTTCAACTATCTGATTTTAAAAACATCCCTTAATTATTCTGTATTCCCCCAAAATGGGATTGTAGATTGCAACAGAAGGGTAATTCAAGCCTGCAGTCCAATAGGTTTACATGCCAAATGAGCCTGGGGCCACGTCATCACCATCATAATCATCATCATCATCACCACCATCACCACATTCCTCCCTCCTGGCAGGGGATGATTGTGAGAGAATTGCCTCTTGGGTACTTTGTCTTCTCATACCTCTCCTACTCTTCTGGTAACTACTCTTCTTCCCCTTCTCTCCCCTCTATGCCAATAAAATTAAAAGACCACTTTGAGTATGGGTTTGAAGGGGATGTCAGTCAGTATGATGGTGATAATAACAATAATTTAACCAAAAATACACTCAACAATTAGGAGGAAATCAAATCCTATTGACATAATTTACTTACCTTCACTTCCCCAGATTCTCCATTTATCTATCTATCTATCTATAGCCAGATGCCTGAATCCCACAAGGGATGGTCAAAGATGTATTACCTCTAAGCTACTCTGTCCTCTGCCATCAGGCTGCCCTTTTTTCAAACTCATACACCTCTCTCTCATATATACCTCTCCATTCCATCCCTCCATCACATTCTGAGTCTCCCTCTCTCCCCCTCTATCTCACTCATATGTAGCCTCCTAATCAGTCTCTCATTCTCCATTCTCTCCACATGACTAAATCATCTAAAGGTACTTCTCCTACTGCTTTCCAGCTCATTCACATCAACACCACAGTACTTCACTACTCTCACTTGCCTGTCTGTCTCTCCACATAAAACCACATCCTCCTCTTAGATGACTCATATCCACTTCTGTCACTATTGACATGAGTCCATCCAACAGCTTTTTTTAATGTTTTTACTTTTCTTGCTATGAAGTTGATATATACTACAGAAAAAGTGCCTATTGAAGTTCTGTTTCTACCTTCACAAATGACCTACCATTTCTCCTGGTATGCATTACTGGTTATATAAAATTAGTTGTGACATATTAGAACACAAGTTAAGAATGATGGCTGCCTGTAACTGATATTCAAGACGGATTAAACTTGGGAAATTGGGATCATCATTCCACTCCTCTGCTACAGGGTCATCATCATCATCATCATCATCATCATCATCATTATCATCATCATCATCCAAACCCAATCCAACAAGGTCTACTACCACAAATATAACATCATTCATCATCTTACAAATTATAGAAGAACACTTACCATTTGTGTGAAGTGCACATTCCTTTAACAATGACTCTTCCTTTTCCTACGTCTATTACTTCAAGCTCTGCTGACCAGCAAATCATCCAGTAATTCATTATAATTGATTTGCTTTCACTTGATAGAACTTTGCCATTCCCAGAACTTGAACACTAAGTCATGGTTGTGACATTTGATGAATCTTAGTTATGAGGTAGGGATGAGTCTCCTTGGTTACCACCAGCAGTCAATCAACTCTCCATTTGGACTACACTTGACCATCAACTGAGCTGAAAGGATTAGGGATCTTTGTCATGTTAGAGTAAATGTGCATTTGTCATATCTTCTTGCTTTCTCCTTCAACTCTTTTACCCTGCTAATACATCATTTACTTACCTATAAATCTCTCTTCTAGTTGTTCCTAACCATATTTCATCCTCCTGTACTTATCTTTCCAGTTGTGAAGGAATCAAAACACTGAAATTATAAGTTCATTCATTCATTCATTGCCAGACGCCATGTATCCCACACGGGGTGGCCAATGGCTTAGAGTTAATTGTTTTACAGGGAGGGGCACTAATCCTCCACCAACCCCACTTGACACGTAGGGATGCCAACAGCATCTGGTGTTCCCAGGCGGTCACCCATCCAAGTACTAACCAGACCCAACAGTGCATAAAATATCATTCACAAGTAATGACCATTTAAAACCAAACAAAATGGAGTATGTGTAATCTCTTTAGCAAAATGAGACTAAAAACAAGATTTCCATGTCACCACCTTCAAGCTGTATAGGTCCAAAGCTAAATTAAAGTAGCCAAGTCCATTTAAGGGTAGATGATTAGCCTAATCCCTTTGGTGGTATTATACAAAAAAATTATGTCATACTCTCATCAGTGAAGAAGGCTCCCTAGCATCTCTTCCTTTCCAAATTATTTCTCAGTATTGCACAAAGATATTCCCTTGCATGTTATGCATGCAATCTGTGTTGGTATTTGACTCAAATAACATAAGAAAGAATACTAAGGCACAATGCCCAAGCTAAAGCATGAAGGAGGAACCATAAATCCTCATACTCCCACTAGAATATGACCCTATGACAGGAATACTCTAATCATTGGACCACCAGGTACCTAGCAGGAAAATAAGACCACTAATACTTCCACATAACAATCCCCCATGATTATCTCCTTCAGTACAGTGATATCTTTTATACTCTACTCTTGCTACCACAGGCAATTGTATCCACCTTAAGAGAGACAATAGTTAGGGAAGGGGTCAGAAACAATATCCACTAAACCTATCACTACAAGAGACTTCCCCTAGCCATTTAATCTCATCTGATAAAAAAGAGAATAAAGAAAGGCATCACTGTAAGGATGGAGTTAGTCAGTGGTTTCCAAATTCTATACCATATCATACAATCTCTATATGGCCAACTTCATTATGTGAAAACTTACAAAACAAAAGAAAAAAAATACATTTCCTCATCCCAATTTAACTCACATTCTCCCACTGAATTCCTGTGTTGTTCCCTGTTTATAAATTGGTAGAAATATGATTAACTGATAAATATTACCATTATTCTTATATGATTAGGATTAATTCTTCATTCACCACTTTAGTTCTTTATTGTAAAACTTCAGTATGTAACACATAGTGTTCAGAAGTACAGAATCAACATAATTCATAATGATACAGACTCCACACCTAACTTCCAGTGAAAAATGAAGGCAGATTAGCTATACATATGACAAAGACACAACACTTGATGGGTACACTTGGTAAGCCACAGATTCTGCCCACTGTATACCACTACCAATGGTTAGAGGAAAGTTGTGGCCATGGTTTTACGCTGAACAAAGACATGTTTTTCACTGTTAACCTTTTCACCATCTATGGATGCACGAAGGTATATTACTCATGCTACTGTTACTGCGGGCTCATGGCCTTTGGTTCCTTCTTCCTCGCATAAAAAAAAAAAAAAAAAAAAAAAAAGATGATTTTATTCAGCTGGGGGAATGCAGGATATTCTTACTCTCAAAGCATTGAAATCTGTCTCAAATGACCTTTAAAATGAACACATTTTTGTTTACCAATCTGTATGTAGCCAGATACCTAAATACCAGAAGGAATGTCCCCAGATAAAGCATCTTTTCACTTTGCTTTCCACCATCAGGGTACCCTCACCTTAATAGAATAGTTTGGATACAGCCTAAATAAAACACCACAATGCATCCCTGGTAGCAAGAAGATTAAAGTGGTAGTTTGAAGCTATGCAAAACTGTATGAGGAAGAGATTGCAATGATGCTGCTACTTGTGCAGTCCATGAAAGCTACAACCTTTCAACAACAGGTCTTTGTTAAGTGGGACTCCCTGGCTATGACCTCCTTTCAGCTGGTGACAGGTAGAAAGTGAACAGAAGTTATGGCTCACAGGTGTACAACAGAGTTAGAGGGACTGACTACAACAGCAGGAAACATACACATCTTACATGAGTAGAAACTACAATGGTGGAGCAAGAATCTCCAGTCCGAGTGTGCTCAGCCTTAAACAGGAAAAATACAGCATTAACCGTTAATCTCTGGCTGAGAGAAATGGAGCACACTCTCTCACTCTGGTGTTTTTATGAAAAATTGTCCTATGAAAGAAGGGGTTATGTTTAGAAAACTAAGATGTCCATGATAAAGATCAAGCTTTCCTCTGCAGGTAGCAAGAAAAAATCTGTCACTAGTTGGCTTGATATTGCTACAGCAACGAGTAACAAGTACAGTAAGTGATTTTTTGTGAAACATCATGCTTGGCAAAGTGGTGTGATATAAATACAGACATACCGTGAGAGAAATAAGCATGTCTGTTCTCATGATAGATGGACAAGACTTTGTTAGCTTTGTATGGTGTGGGGGAAGGTAAGGGGGTGTTATAGTTGATGACTGGACCACCACATATCACTTCCTCACATGGAAAATTCCCTCTTGACATATGATTTCCCCTAGGATACACCTCTCCCCCAGTGGACTGGGGTTAATAATTTATGTATGATGACAAACCTCGAAAATATAGTTGAGGTTGATATCCAACAATTATATTTAACTGAGGAGAACCCCTAGGAGTCAATGAACTGAAGTCTGGCTGACACCTGATAGTCTTATCCAGCTTAACGACACTTCCAAGACCACAGAAATTAAACACACAAGTAGGTAAGAGATACAAACCAAGAACATCAAACAGAGAGAACATACAGAACATCACCCCACAATATAAAAAGTGAGATTATCACAAAAGAAAGTTTAAAATAATTAATAACTAATGACTAAAACCATGTACAACATGAATCAAGCAACATCAAACATTATCCAGATATCAAGATTCCTTCTCTAGATTCCATCAGTCATATTTAAGAGTATGGCACCCTTACTGGAAAGCCTCTGAGCACAGTAATGAGTTTATGTTGACTTCTTGATTCAAATAGATTCCTTTAAGTGAGTATTATATTTGTTCATAGGAATCAGTACTATAATACAAAAAAAACTATGTAACAAATCCATCACAATTAGTCAAACCTATATTCTCAGGTGCCTTATGTAGTAAGTGTATGGTATTCGTCAAACAATAAGAACTCTTAAATATAATTCCTACATCATGCGAGAGTTGGGGGAAGAGAAGAAAGTGAAGGGTTATTAATGGGTAAGCCTTTGTTCGCTGTTTCTTCTCTTATGAAAGATCTAAGAGCATTGTCCTGAATCTCCCCATTCCATGTGAACATGAGAAATTAGGACAAGTTAGCTTGATGATAAAGAAGTTGCATAGGCAACACATAATTAATTAATGTACAGTACAGTAATATGAGGATTGCTTCTACAGTATTCTATGAAAACTTTGCATGCAAATCCTGATGCAAGGCACTATGATGTGAAGCTCTCAATCTTTGTCCTCTAAAAGTCTACCAGTACAACTTAATATCAGTAAATGTGGAGCATTACTGGATTAACATTGCAGTGTTATACAGTCAACCCTCCTCTTGCATGGGATCCTCATGCATGGATTCTCCTTACATCACTAAAAAAAATCACTGCAGTGTACCATGGACGTATCTTACGTGAAAAATTATTGTTGTTTGCATGCTGGTGCCCAGGAGAGGGATTTCTGATGGTTCAAATAATTTGTCTTTACTTCTTTACAGTAAGCTATGCACATTGGTAGCATATCTGTAGTTTAGCTCAGGTCATAAGGGTTTTTTTATTAGGCAATTTTTTATGCATTTAAACCTCTTTAATGTCATCACCATATGCATTATCTCTATACAGTTAGTTATGCCTAAGAAAGCAATCTGTACTCTTCATGGAGTCAAGGAGAGACTTTAGGGAAGTTGGAGTGAGGCTAGAGAGTTAGATAATACATTAGATTTTTATAATGAATTTAAAAGGGCATGTATATGCAGGATGTACTTGCCCATACCCTAGATTAACACTTTATCCATGCAAGAGGAGTCATCTGTATTATTAGTTGTGTTCATTCCCTGATGGGTACCTAAATTTTTCAGTGCAGATATACACATACATATAAAAGAGAATGGCAACAAACAGGGTGGTAAAAACTAAAAAGAGTATTTGTGAGTAAGTATGAAGGTGTGAGGTGTGGCAGAACAAGAAGGTGGATGGATATGGTACATGAGTTTGTGTGAGAAAGTAAGGCATGCAAGTTGAGAAGATTGCAAAAATTATTGAGGAATGAGATGGCTGGATGAAGTATTGTTTGTAGGAGAAACAGATACCAAAAATCTGGCACCTTTTTTCAGCTTTAATGTAAAAATAATGACTCTTTCAAGAAGGTGTATATGAGGTCCATTTATAAAAAAAAAAATGATAATAATGTGTGCATGGTTAGGCTTCTGAGGTTAAGCCAGGATTCCAGGGACCTGCATGATGTGTGAATGACTGTGTGGTCCATTTCACTAAACATGTTGTTGAAGGTTCATCCACTTCCATACTTAATCATTCATTGCTTGTGGATCCTACCTCAACCCCAGCTTAAGTGGGAAAAGGTATCATGATGATGAGGATGATAAAATGAATTACCAAAACACAACTGCAGAAATGTGAAATAAGGTTTATCAATAATCCAACTCTGTATCAGCTTCATTACTCAATACAGAAACAGCACAAACAGTCAAGTGGTTAGGCAAGCCTGGCAAACAGTTACAATACAATAAGGATAAAAGGAAACTTACTGCTCTCTATTGTTTTATCAGTTTTGGCACATTTTCAGCATCTACTCTATACAGTAATCTGTATTATTATTCTACTCATCACATCTTTTTGTTTTGTTTCATTTATAAAGGCTCTGACATGCCTCAATGCATCGGCCTTGGTCATCTAATGGCGGTTCTCCGTGTTACTCGATCTCTGGCAGCCTCCCTACTCAGTCCCTCATACCTAGTTTTACAGTAAATGACCCACTAACTTACTGAACATGTATTTACACAACTAATCACTCTGTGCTGGAAACTACAAATACACTATTATACCATGAAGTGTTAGTCTCACAAAAATATATAATATACCAGTTCACCTGCAAAATGTTAAAAGATCTCCAGCACTTTTCTAAGGCCTTACTGATACTTATTTCAAAACAAGGAAAGTTACCTAGTTTTAATTGATTAGGGATATACTGAACAACCTTGGCTATTAGAATGTTTGATCAAAATTGATATATATCATGTGCATGTACTGATGTACAATACAAAGCTCCCAAACATGAAACCTATGTTTACTTTAAAAAAAAAAAAAAAAAAAAATCAAACTTAATCGTTGTGCCAACAATACAGGAAACTGGTCTATTACTTTTAAAGATAGCTCTGCATATGTGCACATGTGCATTATGAGACACAAATCCAAGTAACCTTTGTTCACCTGTGGGTCAAGTTTTGTCCATGTGTCAGTTTTGGTCACCACTGGTTCACTTTTTTTTTTTTTTTTTAATCTTTGCATATGCAATGTACATTCAGGAGAACATTTTAATACAAAGGTGAACAACCTTGGAACCCGTGTAATAAGTGTGCGAAATTTCAACTTTTAACTTCTTATTCCCTTATGCAGCTATGTGCATTTATAGTTAGACCTGTATATATGCAGATAAACAGATGAACATTCCCAAGCAGAAAACAGTTACTTATATTCACCAGCAAGTCAAGTTTTGTCTGTGCCAATTTTTTAAACAAGTTGTCTATTATATTGAGAGAGGGATCTGCACATGGTGCAGATGGTCATTCAGGAGCACACTCTAATACAAATGTGCAAGGACTTGGAACCCATAACTAAATGTGTATAAAGTTTCATGTCTTAACTAGCCCTCCCTAAGAGTCATGAGTAGAATACACGCATATATACATACATGGTCAGACACACAGGTCCTTTTATTATTGAGGATTCCTATAAATCATCCCATTATATCACCTGAAATAAAGTGACTGCCCTCTAAATTCAACAAATAACACTAACAATATTGAGGAAAAACACATGGATAACACAGGGCTACTACACTGGTAGAAATAACATAAAGAGGACAAACACATAAATTGCACGTAGTTCCTCTTCTTATGGAGTTAGTCTAAGTTAAATATACTAGACTTCATTCTCACACATTTAAGAAAGCTCAATGGTATTTTAACAGGTACTAACATGTTAGGAAAAATGCAAATAACAGATCCAGAAATACTATCAGTGAGCTGTTACATTTATCTTCATGAAGATGTAAAAAGGTATAAAAAGTCTCCATTATAAGTTGCTCTTTTGATGTTGTTTGTGTTATGTCCAAATAAATGTAAAAGAAAATTGTCTCTAATAGTTCCATTACTATCTGTAAAGCTGATTTGTTAGTTTTCCTCAGTTTATGGTACACTTTTTGTTGCATGGAAGAAATGGTAAAATTCTGGAATACATCACTGACTTACAACAAGACTGCCTGTACATGGTAGAAAAAGGAACTAAATACTACAACTACAATGCACTAAGAAATAACAAAGATTGAGATAACCCACACAGAGAAAAACTATGATGTTGGTCAAGGTACTCTGCATACTACAATTGCCATACCTTATGAAATAACAAGACTGAACTAACTAACACAAAGAAAAGCTATGATCTCGGTTGAACTACATGCTACAACTGCCATAGGCCTTCTATACAAAATAACAAACTAACACACACTGAGATAATCCACACACACAGGAAAACTATAAAGTTTCAGTATCTGACAGTCCACTAAATTGCAGTCCCTCAAAAAAAAAAAAAAAAAAAAAAAAAAAAAAAGAGCTAAATACTACATTCCCATACACTACAAAGTAACAAACACTGAGATAACCCACACAGATAAGAAAACAATGAAGCTGGTTGAGATGCCACTAAACTGCAGAGACCATGCTGAGCTGTATGATGGGCAGTAGGGACACTGGTAGGACCCACACACCTCACAGATGTCCAGAGCAGCCAGGGGAGTGGAGTTGATCATTACCATTTGAAAGTGTTCTGTAAAGAAGCAAAAGATATGAGAAGTGTTATCAGTTCATTACCACCATTTCAAAGTGATCTGAGCAGAAGATATGGAAAGTGCTAATAGGGCATATGCAAAACAGTCATTTATTGCCAAATATTGAGAACAGGTTCATATCTAACTTATATCTACCTGTCTATCTACAGCCAGATGCCATCATCCAGGAGTGGGTAGCCACAGACAAAATTACCTCAATGTCACTCTGTCATCTACCTCCTCCCTCTCTTTCTCTTGCTCCACCTCACTCACATAAAACCTCCTAATCACTCTCTCATTCTCCATTCTCTTGAAGTGCTCAAACACTCTCAGGATATTTCTCCTGAAAGTTTGTTGCACATCTACATTCCCCCATCTTCCTTTAATTCAACTTTATTACCTTCAGTCAGATAAGAGATTTTTAAATTTCATTCTTGCTATCTCCAATTTTATTCAGCTCAGAACAGGCTTCTTGCACTAATGAGGTTGGAAACAACCTCCATTAACTTCCATTCAACATGAGAGGCTTTCCAGCCAAGTTATAACAGTCATCTGGAAATAGCAAGAATTAAATCTAAACTACTTCATCATATTGGAGGATTAAAGATACGTATGGAAAACTTCACATTCACTCATACCTGGTGCAAAGAGTTCCAAAATGGTTGCAGCCCGTACATAGGTAAGGTTGGCTGCTGGGTACCATCTCTGCAAGTCATAGGTAAAGCACTGCCTTTTACCTGAAGGAATCTGCAAAAATTGTTAAGTGTGAGGATGAAAACTTTGCACTGCAAAGACAGGCAACTAACTTTGGAACCATGAACATGAAAAACTCTTGCTAAACAAATACTATCTATCTATCTATCTATCTATTGCCAGACGCCTCAATCCCGTTTGGGGTGGCCACAAACAAATCGCCTCCAAGTCGCCCTGTCCCTCGCCATTTCACTGCCCTGCTCCCAACTCACACCCCCCTCTCTCATATACCTCTCCACCCCATCCCTCCATCTCATCCTCGGCCTCCCCCTCCCTCTTCCCCCCTCCACCTCATTCACATACACTCTCTTCGTCAGTCTTTCACCCTCCATCCTCTCCACATGGCCAAACCACCTCAGTGTGTTCCTCATAACGCTTCCTATCACATCCACATCCGCACCACAACGCTCCTTTATATCCTCATTCGTCAGCCTGTCTCTCCACGTGACTCCACAGGCTCCTCTTAAATAACTCATTTCCACTGCTCTCACTCTTGACTTGTGTCCTTCCAACAATGTCCAAGCTTCACTTCCGTACGTTAGAGTTGGTATCACAATACAGTACTGTCATGTAGTAACTTTTTCACTTCCATGCTCACTTCCCTGTTTCTTATCACTGCTTTCAAAGAACCAGTAACCTTTCTTCCCTGCTGTACCCTTTCAAGCACTTCACCCTCCAAACCTCCATCCTTACTCATCACACTACCCAAGTACTTAAACGTACTCACATTTTCCAATTCCTCACCATCCAACCTCGCTGTACATTCACTAACTTCACCTCTCTCAAATACAATATTATATAAAAAAAAACAGTTGCAGTTAGTACAACCAGACATAAAAAATAAAGCAAATAAAATACTATCCATACATGTCAGTGAATTAAACACTAAAACCATTCTCATATACTTAAGCTGCCTGAGCACGTATGAGGGGGTACCCCAAATTTCCCAGAACAGACTGATAGTAAGGGAAAAACAAACAGTTCCCCACTGTGCCTGCACTTGGGTGCAGTCTGGTGAATCATTCTGCCATGTGACTGCACAAAAACGGTCAAGTCCATATTTCTGGCATTTTTTTTGTGCATGTGACTTCTGCAATTTTCGTTCTCAAACTGCTACGGAAGATTTTAATGAACAAAGAATGTGTATTAAATTTTATGCTTTGCTTGGCAAAACCATGGCTGAGGCAGTGACAGTGCTTGGGCAAACTTTTATGGAGCAGGCTATGAAGAAAAAAAAACACGTCTACAAATGGTATGTGCATTTAAAGTAAGGCAACATGTTAGTCCAAGACCCTCCATGTCTTGGCTATCCTTCGACATTTCAAACAAATGAAAACATAGAGAAAAATTTGTTCCCCATGGACAAAGTTTTACATTACAGTGCTGAGGCATCTATGGGAAAGCATCATGAGCAAATGCCCAGTGAGGTAGTGCACCCAGAAATGGTTCTTGCATCATGACAATGCCCTATTACACACTGCAGTTTCAGTTCAGCAGTTTTTGACCAAAAACAATGTTGTTGTTGTTCCACACACCTCATACTCACTAGATCTCACTCTCTATGATTTCTTCTTGTTACCCATGATTAAGTTAGAACTGAAAGGAAGACGATTTGACAACTTAGAAAAAATCCAGGGAAAAATGCAGGAGTCTCTGGACAAGGTTATAAAAGACAATTACAGGAAGTATCTCAACTCTACACCATTAATATCCACCTAATTACTCTTACATTTTATAACTTTTGAATCTGAATTGCTCTGCTATCCTTCAGCTACTGAAGGACATATTAATGATAAAGGACATCATGCATTACAGTACATCATTATCATATATCATGACTGTAGGAACATCAAACAACCATGTTCATTTCAGCTCATCATTCCACCTTTACCCTATCTACTTACATATTTATTTCTACCAAATCAAAATTTGTTCTCACATTTTCAAACTGCCAGAAAACATGAGTGTCGGTGCTATGGACGTTGCGTAACTCTGGGAAGTTGCCAGCCTTCTGAATTTCAAGAAGCCTATTCTCAGCGATGGGCTGGTATAACATGTAACCTGTTGGCACTTCTATCTCCACCATTGCTGCACTGGAAGTATTCCCATCTTCCAGTGATATCCATCTGTAAGGGAAAACGTTTAATACTAAAGATTCCTCGTAATCATCATCATCATCATCATCATCTTTTTTCTCTATCAGTGGATGATGTGAACTATACAGTATCACCATACATCTTTATCCATCTCTGGAGAAACCTGTAAAAGTGATGAAGTTAATGTAAACATATAATTTCTAAAAACTTTTAATCCACTTGGGCTTAGCATAATCTAATGCTACTGCTACTATACAACATGAAGTATTAAGCTTGTGATTGCTGAGAGTCCCAGTCTGTCTGGCCAAGTGGACCCATCAACTGCCTACAAGCAACCACCCTTGCAAGGCTATTCTGTGCAGTGAACTGATGTTCCTTTGTGGTAGCCAACACCTCACAGTGACAAGGTGTGGGGAAATGTATGGAAGTCTGGTTCCCAGATACACACCCATTTGCATCTTGCCATCCAGTTATCAGGGTCACCATAGCAGACTTCACATCACCCCATTACTGTATATGATTATATGGTTACTGTTAAGCACTGTAAATGGTTCCCTGGGTTACAAAAAGGCATTAGGATGGTCACTTAGTGCAGAGTCACCTGAAGTGGGAAGAAGAGTAACACAAAGCAACAGGAAAGATTGGGGAAATAAGAAGAGTGGAGAGCAGACACGGAAAAAGAATAATAAAGGTGAAGGAAGAAGTAGGCTGCACTGCATCAAGTGAGAGAATGATGGCTGCCACCGCCTACCACCTTAATGGTACGGTAACAACCAAGCCCATATTACCCCCTGAGGTGTAGGAGCCTAAAGTTAGGTTGCCACAGTCCTGTTCATTAAAAGATAGATGACTTGACTACTCCCTCTGATGGTATTACATGAACAAAAACTTCCAGCCATCTGTTGGATACTGAACCAAAGTGCATGACAAGATCCTAACTCTGACTGGAGCATTTTAACCACTAGACAATGAAGCACCTATTTACATCCATACACTGAAATAACATTAGGATAGTAAGAGGTGAGCAACTGGTCACTCTTATCTTAAATATCCATACTAAGTAGCCTAGGCTTGGACCCCTATGCTCCTAGTGGAATAATGATGGAAAGGATGAGGGATGTAAGGATGGATGAATATCAGCGTCAAGAATCTGACCTTGTACAAACAGTGGTGGTGATGAGAGATTTGTTGCGGAACTGGTGATATTTTTCAGTGACGGTGAGGTCAAAATACTTCTTGTTTGCTTTTTCAATAAAACGCAGAACATCCACACCCCAGGACACCTCCATTTGAGCCACTCCCTGACCTGATCCCTTGGCTATTAGGTTTACGTGACCCCACACATTCTCAAGCTGCAAAGGGGGAGGTGGTTACTAAACATTAATACTTATATGCAATATATGAAAACTAATGTTGAGCAATATGCTAAACACTTACTATGCACATTATTCTTGTACTGTACAGTATTACATAATTTGTATTAGCAATAAATCTATTATACTGTATAATCTTAACTAATACCATTATGGTAAGGGTTGGTGGTGGGTTAGTGCCCCACCCCGTAAAAAGAACTAACTAAAAAAGCAAATAAAGCGCCTCGGACCCGGACGGACCATACGTTGACGACTAAGGAACGGACAAAGGACATTCTGAGGCTAGGAACGTGGAATGTGAGAGGAGTGAATGATGAAGTGAAAGAGAGAGAGATTGTTCAGGTACTTGAGGATGCAAAAGTGGATATATGTGGATTGACTGAAACTAAATGGTGAGGTGAAAGGATGAGAGAATGGGAATACTGTGTAGGTATATGTGCGGGAGTCAGTGAGAATGAGAGGGCAAGAGAGGGAGTATGTCTGATGATAAGCAAGAAGTGGAAGGAGAATATAAGAGAGTATGGAACAGTGGGTGCAAGGATTGTATGGGTGAGGATGAAAGTAGGTATACAAGCATGGGCGATTGTATGTGTGTATGCTCCAACAGAGGATCGAGTGGTAAGAATGAAAGATGAGTTTTGGGCGAAAGTAGAAGCATGTATGGACAAGTTTGAGAGGAGC
Source organism: Coenobita brevimanus (assembly GCF_032717465.1). Taxonomy (NCBI): domain Eukaryota; kingdom Metazoa; phylum Arthropoda; class Malacostraca; order Decapoda; family Coenobitidae; genus Coenobita; species Coenobita brevimanus. Next base: position 29,262,811 of record NC_136969.1, on the reverse strand, counting down.
GAGAGAGTGCTGTTGATTGGAGATATGAATGGCAAAGTTGGGAATGTACGAGTGGATGGAGTGGTTGGTCAGTGGGGTGTGCCAGCTGAAGTAGATGGGAATGGTAGTGCTTTGGTGGACATCTGTGCTGGTAAGGGGTTGGCAATAGCCAACACCTACTTTCGTCATAAGATGATCCACCGGTATACATGGAGAGTCATGAGGAGGATGGATGGTGAACTTGTTGAACGAAAGGCAATGATAGACTACGTGTGTGTGGATGAGCGAATGAGAAGACAAGTGTTGGATGCAAGGGTGTGGAGAGGGTGGGGGAATGGAGTCTCGGACCATCACTTAGTGATGGCCAAGGTAGAGCTGCAAAGAAAGTGGTTGAGGAGGCGAAGGGGAAGACAGGAGGAAGCAGCTCCTGTGAGAAGAGTGGAGAAATTGCAAGATAGTGAGAAAAGGACAGAGTATAAGAGCATAGTGGAAGAAAGATTGGGAAGGTATGAGCTAGAGCAGATGGAAGGGGTGGAAGACGTATGTAAGATATTCACGGAAGAGATAAGCGCAGCGTGTGAGGCGGTTTGTGGAGTGAGGAGGAGATGTAAGGGTGTGCAAGGGACAGCATGGTGGAATGATGAGGTGAAACGAGCTGTGGAACAAAAGAAGAAGGCATATGGTGAATGGTTGGCGAGTAGAGGTAGGGGAGAAGATGAGAGAGAGAAGAGAGAGGTATATGTGAGCAGGAGAAGGGAGGTTAAGAGACTGGTGAAGGAGAGTAAGAAGAAAGTGGATGAAGAGTTTGGGAGGAATCTGAGTGTGAAATGGAGGGAGAGTAAGAAATTGTTTTGGAAGGAGGTAAAGAAAGTAAGGCAGTGTGAAAGGGGAAATAGTAGGGGAGTGAAAGATAGGAATAATAGATTGTTGGTGGAGAAGAGAGAGAAATTGAGGAGATGGAAGGAGCACTTTGAGGATTTGTTGAATGTAGAGAGTGAGAGCAGTGTGAGTATAAGTGGTTGGGGAATGGCTGGGAGAAGAAGAGATGAGAGGAGGGAGGAAGAGATCAGTAGGTCGGAAGTAGTGGAAGCGATGAAGAAGATTAAGCTGGGAAAGGCCCCAGGAATTGATGGAGTGTGTGGTGAAATGCTTAGGTATGGGGGTGAGATTGTTGTGGAGTGGATATGGAAGTTGTGTAGATTGGCTTGGGAAGAGGGAAGGGTTCCAGAGGACTGGAAATCAGGTATAATTGTTCCTCTGTACAAAGGAAAAGGGGAGAGAGAAGTATGTGGTAACCATAGGGGTATTTGCCTTCTTAGTGTGACTGGTAAAATATATGGTAGAATACTCATTGACAGGGTTAGGCATATGACAGAGGAGCTAGTCGGAGAAGAACAAGGGGGCTTTAGGAAGGGAAAAGGGTGTGTAGATCAGATATTTGTTCTAAGATGTTTAGTGGAGAAGTATCTAGAGAAGGGAAGGAAAGTGTATGCTGCCTTCATGGACTTGGAGAAAGCTTATGACAGAATAGATAGGCAAGGTATGTGGAAGGTATTAAGAATATATGGAGTGGAGGGGAAATTGTTGAGTGCTGTGAAGAGTATGTACGAGGGAGCTAGGGCTACGGTGCGAGTGGATGGTGAGCTGAGTGAGTTCTTTGATCTCAATGTGGGACTGAAACAGGGGTGTGTAATGTCTCCATGGCTGTTTAATATATATATGGATGGGGTTGTAAAGGAAGTACAAGGTAGGGCAGTGGATGTGGGGGTGGCCCTAATGAATGAGGGTGAGATTTGGAAGCTTCCGGTGTTGCTGTTTGCTGATGATACAGTATTGTTGAGTGAAGATGAATGGGAGTTGCAAGGTTTGGTGAATGAATTTGGGACAGTGTGTAGGAGGAGGAAGCTGAAAGTTAATGTAAACAAAAGTAAAGTTATGGTGTTTGAGAGGAATGAAGTCACAGAGTGTGCAGTGAGGTTGGATGGTGAGGATATGGAGAATGAGTGCATTCAAGTACTTGGGTAGTGTGATGAGTAAGGATGGAACTTTGGGGGATGAAGTACGTGAAAGGGTACAGCAGGGAAGAAAGGTTGTCGGTACACTGAAAGCAGTGATGAGAAATAGGGAGGTGAGTATGGAAGTTAAGAAGTCACTGCATGATGGTATTGTGATCCCTACCCTGACGTATGGAAGCGAGGCGTGGACATTGCAAGAGGGGAACAAGTCAAGAGTGAGAGCAGTGGAAATGAGTTACTTGAGAGGAGCATGTGGAGTGACGTGGAGGGACAGGTTGACGAATGAAGAAGTGAAGGAACGTTGTGGGGTAGATGTGGATGTGGTTGAAAAGATTAGGAGAAATACACTGAGGTGGTTTGGACATGTGGAGAGAATGGAGAATGAAAGACTGACTAAGAGGGTGTATGTAGGTGAGGTGGAGGGAGGGAGAGGGAGGGGTAGACTGAGGATGAGGTGGAGGGATGGAGTTGAGAGGTATATGAGGGAGGGGGGGGTGAGTTGGGGGGAGGGGAGTCAAATGGTGGGTGACAGAGTGACTTGGAGGTGTTTTGTCTGCGGCCACCCTTTGCGGGATTAGGGCGTCGGGCTATAGATAGATAGATAGATAGACATTTCACCCATTACTGTATTCTGATGAGAGTAGCCCAGACAAGAACTTCATACAAAACAAAGATAATTATTCTCTCAATGAATAACTTTACCCAACAATATATGAAAAGTACAACAGAAAAGTACAGCAAATATTAATACTACTAAGCTCAACGTTTTGATAATTATCGGAAGAAAGCATGAGTCAGTGGGAATGGAAGTCTGAGGTGCTATGATACCATAATCAAACTAAAACACCCACTTACATTATACTGCTAACTTCTACACATTTCACTAACCTCAAAACTATGTAAGACAGACAATGATTCATTAGTGATGGTGACTTCCATGGGGTTCTGAGGCTCGGCAGTGATGTCCAAGCTGCAATGTAGGTTGGTTACATCACGCAGTCTGGCCCTGTACGCATATTCTGCCAATGCTTGCATTGCCACCAGTGAATCCTGTGAAATAGTATGAAAGTCATCATCATCATCATCATCATTGTCATTTCAACTCTTATACTCATCTAAAACTGTAAGGTAAAGTAGGACCCCAAAACAAAGAAAGAGAGAATAAAAACGGAGCAACTCTGAACACCAAGCCTAGTATGGCATTAATATATAAAATGATAAAGGTAAAAACCAATCCACTCTTACCTCTTTTAAGGTGTAGGAGCTCATAACTAGACAACAGATTAAGTAATATCAAATGCCAACTGCCTGAAATAAAATACATAAAAACCATCCATATAAACTCACCACAGTTGAGATGAATGCAAAGTCCCAATCTCTGACAGCATTAAGCCACCTCATGATGCGTTCAGTATATGTGGTAACACCCTGCCTGGTCAGGAACACCAACAATGCATAACTTGTGGCCTCAACTGCATGTGCATCCCACCTCTCAGGTTCCCGAGGAAGAAGGAAGGCCCTCTGGTTGTTTTCTTGACGCCTGGGGTGTGTGGTGACGCGTTCCCGAGACCAGTATGCCATGTCACCTGTGAAAGAATTTATATTTAACTGTAAAATACTTAAAATAAGATAAGAAAATGAGATTTTATATATATATATATATATATATATATATATATATATATATATATATATACAGGTATATATATATATATACACTCAATCCTCGTAAATCGCGTGTTCATAAATCACAGATACATAAATCACGGCTAGGTGGCCATCAGACTGCCGGCAACCTTAAATCACTGTTAAGTCACGAACATCGCAGATCTAGGCACCCAAGTGGGCCTTTTCCGAGGAGAACCGTAAACCGTGGCATTCAAACTGAAAATCGCAACCCAACAACCAATCACCGCGCGTCCCTGGTGACATATGTGCATACTAATGCCACCATGTTGTTGTTGTTCTTGTCCCGCCAGTCCACAAACTACAGACCGTCACCGTGGAGTACGAGAGTTACCTGCCTTTTTTGTGCAACTTCCCCCCGCCTCCTACCTGCCATGGCCCCTCCCGACCCCCCAATGAAGCGCTCTAAGCAGTATGGCGTCAAGAAGCTGCTGCAGTTGTCGTACAGTCAACGTTTGGAGCTCATTTGTCGTGTTGAGAGGTTAGAGAAGTTTTCAAAGCTGGTGAAAGAGTTTGGGAAGAACAAGTGCTGAGAGGTTCTAAGTTCTTCCCAACACCACCCCACTCCATTCACTTAAGCAATTTCGTCATAGGATTAAGGTGAGATCCCTTAATACATGCACTGAATATTCCTAAATTTGTATGATTATGTTTGATGGTGCCTAGATAGGTGTTGGTAGGGTGCTGTGGGGGTGAGTTGGCCAAAGTCCAGACCCAAATTAATTTTTCACATGAGTAATTATTCATAAATCACGGAATTCATAAATCACGGCAGTGGTCCAGACCCAAATTGCCGCAATTTACGAAGACTGACTGTACATATATATATATATACAGTATATATATATATATATATATATATATATATATATATGAGGCGTCTAGCAGCAGAGTGATGTATGCACCAGAGGGTTACTTTCAAGTAATTAAAGCTTAAATTTGAAGAATGTGTACATAAAATTTATAAAGAAAAAACTAATGTTGTTTTATATCAATGTAATGCTCTCAAAAAATGCAATTTAATGAATCCATTGTTTAGAAAAAATAACAAACAAAAACAAAAAACATACACACAAATGTGCCCCCCCCATTGGGGATCATACACAAAATATTAACATGGTTTAAAATTATGTGATCCAAATGAAAATAAACATAAAAATTAATAAATTGTGAAAGTTTTATATTAATAATGCAATTTTTTTATTTTTGATAATTTTTTATATTGTAAATTTTTAATTAAATCTATTTTCCTGGATTATTGCAAGAGTTATCTAATCTATAGAGTGATTCTGAGTGCTTAATATTATAATTTCAGTATTCACCAATCCAATTCTGATGTGTTGTACATGTTAATGTTGTGTGGGGGGAGGGGGGTTACCCATCGAGGAAGTACTCTCATAATACCGTTCTTAAGGTATCAGTATGGCAACACTCATTCATTCGCCAATCAGCTACCCGCCCATCTCTCTCTCTCTCTCTCTCTCTCTCTCTCTCTCTCTCTGATTTATAGCTTGTATAAAATTATTTCAAAATCATTCCATTCCAGTCTAAATTATGCTAGAATTATGCTAAACCTTCTAATATGCTAAAAAATATTCCAGATTCGAAAATTTTATCAAAATTATGCTAAAAGAATAAAATTATGCTAGATATGGTAACACTGCTGGTGGGCGACTGGCTGAGGCTGGGGGCCAGTACTGAGACGCAGCCTCCCAATGGCTAGCCGCTCGTGGCACGTACAGTACATACTTCTGCCATGTGGGAGCAGACCTCCTCAATGGGTTTTCAAGGCCTGACACACGCGATGCTTGCCCATCTGCCAGCCAGCCACAGGGGTCCTTTTTGTATGTAGCTTTATACAGGGAGGATCTAGAAGGCTCCACCTACATATTGGCAGGAATAACGCACCATTGGCCATTTTTGGCGCACACATCACTCTGCTGCTAAATGCCTCATATACAGTATATATATATGTATATCTATCTATCTATCTATTGCCAGACGCCTCAATTCCGTTTGGGGTGGCCACAAACAAATCGCCTCCAAGTCGCCCTGTCTCCCGCCATTTCACTGCCCTGCTCCCAACTCACACCCCCCTCTCTCATATACCTCTCCACCCCATCCCTCCATCTCATCCTCGGCCTCCCCCTCCCTCTTCCCCCCTCCACCTCACTCACATACACTCTCTTCGTCAGTCTTTCGCCCTCCATCCTCTCCACATGGCCAAACCACCTCAGTGTGTTCCTCATAACGCTTCCTATCACATCCACATCCACACCACAACGCTCCTTTATATCCTCATTCATCAGCCTGTCTCTCCATGTGACTCCACAGGCTCCTCTTAAATAACTCATTTCCACTGCTCTCACTCTTGACTTGTGTCCTTCCAACAATGTCCAAGCTTCACTTCCATACGTTAGAGTTGGTATCACAATACTGTCATGTAGTAACTTTTTCACTTCCATGCTCACTTCCCTGTTTCTTATCACTGCTTTCAAGGAACCAGCAACCTTTCTTCCCTGCTGTACCCTTTCATCAATATACGACACCCCTAGATGTGATACCCTGACTTAGCGATGGGGGTAGAAATGCCAACATACCCAGTCTAATGATGGCCAAACCCCAGTTTAGCGATGGATTTTGAGTTTTCATACCAATTTTGATGATGTATTAGACAAAAATTGTATACAGATAGACAGATAGATAGAAAGATATAGCTATAGATCTGAGCCATAACTACAGTTAGCCCACTGGTGGCAATTTTCCATGTTTTTTATTTCCAGCATCCTCTCATGATAGCCCTATATCTGACAGGTCATAATGCAGCACCACTCCCTATGTCTTCTGTAGTCTACAGAATATAGCAATCAAAAATATAATATTGAATATTAGATGAGTAAACCCTGAACAACTACAGGTAATAAAAATATTTGAAAGGGAGATATTGTACTGGTAAAATCTACACGTGAAATTTATGAACAGTGTGATGAGTACTTCATAAAACTAATTATTCTAAATCTTCCAGAGTTAAATAAAACATGCATACCTTCATGCCGTTTCATTCCATCAAGCATACTGGCAGAGTAATCAGCATGTGGGGTGCCAAGGAGGGTCAATGCATAGGAAGTGATGGCCAAATCATACACATCAGAGAGATTGGGTAGCTGCATGTGTAGGTACCTGGAATAAATTTGTAAATAATCATCATCATCATAACTCTATTTCCGCTATTAAATAGGGCTGGCATTATCAAATGTAGTAACAACAGTAAAATATGTAATAAGAGCCAAAATCATCATCATCATCATCATCATCATCACAGACCTACCCTACTTTAATAAACTAGATGTGCAGGATCCAACGTAGTAGTAACAATGAGTATAAGCAGCCAACCCCATACTAGCTTACAGCCTCTACAAGGTTTTGGAGTTCAAGGGAAAAAAATCAACCTGCACCCGTATATCACAATCCCTTTACTCCAGTGATATATTTTGCTTATTCTTCCGGCAAACACTGTATGATTTTATTCAATTTAAGAAGAACTTGTAGTGGTGCAAGGTTAATGAAGTGTATATATAAAATCCCCTTCAGTTCAAAAAGTCTACCCTATAGTAAATAAAATAATCTGATAATGATGTTGGTGGTGACCATCATCTTCTCACTTAATGTAGTGCTGCCTATCTCTTCCTTCACCCTTATAATTCATTTTCTGTGTCTGCTCTCCTTTCTTCATATTTCTTCCATCTTTCCTGTCACATTTTATTACTCTTCTTTCCTTTTCAGGCAGCTTTACACTGGGTGACAAGCCTAATGGGTTCCTGTAAGCCAGGAAACCATTTACAACACTGGGTGGTAACCATATAACCAGTCCAGACGTGTTCCCTATATGTCAACAAGTAGGTTGGTGAAGGGTTAGTGTCCCTCCCTGTAAAACAACTAACTCAATATCAAATGGCCACCCCTTATGGGATTATGGCATTTAGCTATAGACAGACAGATAGACAGAAGAATAAACTAAAATGATGTCACTGCAGTGATGGAGACCAGTAAGTGAAAAAGCACCAGCACACATAGTAACAAAAAATTACTTGTGATCACACTCACTGGGTGGCCCTACTTCTGGCATCCACAGCACGAGAATGGGTGTCTCCCTGCAGAAAACTCAGGCTGTTGTGAAGGACAATAGTTACCAAGGCAGTAAGTGGAACAGATGATTCCTGCCCTTTACTGGCCATCTGAAAACAAAAATAAAAGGTGAAAAGTTGTTTTACACCATCAGTGGCAGGCTATGCTCCAACTTAAGTTGAAGCACACTGTAACAGTATGGAACTGTAACAGTATTGTGATTAGTTACCAAGATTGTGGCCACATTTTGCTCTCACTCTCATGGCAGCACAGTACCGTAGTACCTCTTAGATTAGTAGTAGTCACCCACTTACTACTGACGTACCTACCTCAATAACTATATATATAAATATTTGCAACTATATACACGAATTATTCTAAATGGAATCCTTGCATTAATTATAGTGTAGTACCTTGTAATAATGAATACATAAACTAAACCCTCTTACAAAATTAAAAGCTTAGCTACTCCTAGTCTCTAGTCAAACAGTTGAAATAAGCTTTACCTTGCCGTCCAGAGTTCCAACCCTCTTCTCTGCAAATCCTCCATCCTTCTTCTGATGCTTCATAAGAAATTCTACTGACTTTCCAATGATCTTAGGGTCAATGTACAAAAAGTTTTCCCAGTCTTCATGCTGTGCTGCTAAAAGTATGTTGACCACTTTTGCTGTGACCCTAGTAAGGAAGAATAATGAAATATAAATAATCATACCTTTGATGCTAAAAAACAATTAATAAAAAAGATCCATCCGTTTAAAACTTCTGAGAGTAACAAAGGTTATAAAACTGATTTTCAGCAATAAACATGAAGCAAACACTATAGCACTGTATCAAATAAGGATAACATATGATCTCCCTTTTTTAAATCTAACTGCACAGATGGTAGATGATCAACATATATAGTAATACAGTGTACTTGAAATTTTATCCATCTGTCCATCCATCCATTCATCCACCCATCCATTCATCCTTCCATCCATCCATCCATCCATCCATCCATTCATCCTTCCATCTATCCATCCATCCATCCATCCATTCATCCTTCCATCTATCCATCCATTCATCCATCCATCCAGCCAGCCATCCTCAAATACTTTGTTGTGCCATCATGAATGTAGGGGCCCAGGTCTGAGCCATTCAGTCCAGGCCCAGGTCTGAGCCGTTCAGTCCAGAAGTTTAAGTCAAAGGATCAGTCACTCACCTCTGAACAATACCATGTGAGCTAGCACAAGACAAAAATTTTATAACTTTATTGATCTTTTCTCACCTGAAAAAGATCCCAAATCCCTTTCAGCTCAACTGATGGCTAAGTGTAGTCAAAGTGGAGTATCAATTTGATTAGTAGCCAAAGGAAAAACATTCCTGCCACATAACTAAGGCTCATCATATTTAATTCAATCATGACTGAGCATCCAAGTTATGGAAGTGACCCAGTTCAATCAGGTTAAAACAAACTGACTAAAGAAAAATAAGCTGTGACTTACCAGACACTGGGAGGGGAGAACATCCACATACTGAAGCCTCCTCCCTCAAAGCGCCAAAGGAGGCCAGCCAACTGCATTGTCAGGTAATCGAACACATCACGAGACTCCGATACAACAAGCTAAGGTGAGGAATGGTTGGTATAAAGTTAACCTTCCTTTAATCCCTTCAACATTATGATGTATGTTGTATTTCATTCTACTACTTCCAAATTATTTTAAGCTTTCGAGAGACAGTGCATTGTAGTGAGGTTAGAAACTTCATTAACCCTTTCATAACCTGATGTCTTTCCTCAAGCTGAACAAATCATCTGAAGGTGGCAAGAATAAAACTGAGAAATACTTGATTGGACTGAATGGACTAAAGTCCAGGATATTTACAGGCAAAGCAATATTCAAAGTGGAACATCCATAAGTGATTCAAATTTCTGGTTCATGACTAAGGGGTGAAAAGCACTATTAAATACTCATTTTTGACTTGAAATTAAATTTATAATGACTCACAAGCAAGAAAAAGTATAAAATGATGTCATCATATTGAGGATATTAATACTGAAGTTCACCTGGTTTGTAAGTCTGAGGTAGTGTAGTGTCCAGAGAGTGGCACCAAAATTAAATGCCACACCATCAGTGCTACGAAAATGACGTCCTCCAAACACTTCACTGTAGTCAACTGCAATTCCTTCAGGTGTTGGACCAAATACATCACCTAAAGGTGTTTGTAAACAAATAAAGAATATTTACTTAGGGTAGAAACAATGCAAAGCTGAAATAATATTATCACCTTCATCATCATGAGCATCACTGTTATCTTCATCGTCTTCACCTTCCCTCCCAACAATAAATGAGATGGGTAAAAAAAAAAAAAAAAAGAAGAAGAAGAAAAAGAGAGCAAAAAGCAGAAGCTCCATCAACAGATTGCCTAATGAAATGGACCATACATCCTTTTTCACATTATTCAAGCTTTCACATTTCCTGGTAATGACCAACAAACATGCATCTTCTTCACACATACAATTTAATATGACCTACTACAGGAATAAGGTTAACTCATTCAATCATGCAACATATTTTGAAGAGTATGTTTGCTATTTCAAGACCATATTAATCAGCTTAAGAGTGATCTTTTAAACTGAAGGAGTTATACATTATTTCATTAATCTCCTCACAACAAGAATTCTCCCCAAATCTGTATAAATACATTGGGATGTCAAAGAATAAATTAGTAAAATACTGTATGTCACTGGATTGAAGGGGTTAGCAGCCAAAATAATCAGTTGGCTAAAGCTTCATGAGGTAGTGTTAGAAGACTACTGAAAATGATGATGCTGACAGGTAGCCTACTGTACATATGGTGGTGCTATATGCCCTGGGTGGAGCAGCTGCAGTGTCCACCCAGGAGATGAACCTCCTCATATTTTTCCACACCTCACCATGAGAAGGACCCTGATCCAGCTCTAATGAGGCATTGTCTACCACAAGGGGGTCCCAAATACCTACATGGAGTACTAAACATGTAGGATGACCCCAAAGAGGTAGTTGCTTACCTGTGATGACAGGTCTGCTTAGCTAGACAGACAAAGGTCAAGCAACAACAACTGAAAATGGTATAATGAGTTGATGTGAACTGAATAATTGTACCAACATCATCTTAACTCTCCATTCCCACTACTAACAGGAAAAGGACCATGGCCAAAGAGTCTATGAAATGAGCTACATTTCAGCTTGTTCATCATTTTAGTCTGATTGTTTCCTCCCAATAACTATATCCATTTACTGTATATGCCCAGCATCTAATCAACCCCTTCACTATGACAGGCTTCCCCTTGCTGAACAAAATCTTTTTATGGTACAGCATTATGAATAAAATGAAACACATACCACTGTACTGATGGGAATAATGTAGATTTTTTCTAATCCCTTCACTGGCAGAGATCCCTCCCTAGCTGAATAAAATCATCTGGTGATAACATGAATGAAACACAAAAATTGTTGTCATACTGAAAGCCTGAATGGATTAATGGAGATCGTTTTTAATCCCATACCTATGACAGGTTTCTCTCAAGTTGCATAAATCATCTGGAAGTCATAAGAATAAAATGAGCCAAGCATCATTTTAATTTATGGGGTAAACTTCTCTTCACATCTCAAAACTTCCCCTGTTAGCCACTACAGCACAAATTTATCAACTAACTACTCACCAGCCACAGAGATTTGAGCTGCAGGTGACCCATACATGAACCTCCGAGACAGGCTAAAAGGGATAATGGGACTTTCATCAACAGGAACATCAAGGAATTCGTAAACAAGAGCACGGTTACGAAGATCCAAGACAAGCGAAGTGTGTTTACGAACTGGCACCCCCTCTGGCTGTTGTAAAGAGAAGGGCAAGTGTTATCATCATCATTATCATCACCTTCAACATCATTATCATCACACTGATCATTTTCATTTTTCCCATCCAAGGATGAGGTGAGGTATAGGATACAGAAAAAAATGAAAGAGAGAATATGACAGTGGGAGAACAATGAACAGCATGTATTATGAAATGGGCCACACATTCACTCACATATATTCAAGGATTTGGAATCTTGGTTCCTTTTCACATGCATCCTCACACCTCAGTACTTCATTCACCCATCATCAAATCTCATATTGCCCCACCAAGAATATAGGGACCCAGGGCTAGGCCGCTACACATTAAAGACAAGAATTAAATCACTTGCCCTTGACCAAAATTATGTGAGCACCAACCCAAACCACTCCTAGGACTTAAGCTCTTATGAATTATATCTGACTGGAGAGCCTTAACTTAATGAACCACTTGGTGTCCATTTGTTGGCTAACACTTAAAATTAAACAGTGATTAAAAAATCTCACAAACACTCACCATAACCTCGATCTCCCATGTCTCGGTGTCTTTCCGGACCTGTGTTAGGGCATCCATAACCACTTCTACCGTTCCTGACTGCTTGGTGATGGCCAGAGGCAGAATAACTTCCTTAATACCCTCTGGTGGAATCTGTTGAGAAGAAGGAATAGTCTGGGGCTAAAGTGAGAGAAGATACCATAAGGTTGCAAAGGAGAAAAAAAAAAGATTGTATAAGAAGAGGAAAGAGGGTAAACTTTGAGACTTTCAAGTGGAACCTATTGTGAAGACAGAGCAACCTTGGATTAACCCTTGCCCAGCTACAGACCTTATATGAGGCACAATGAAGGCCTGCACAGGCCAAGTTGCAAGCCTCATGTTAGGTAAAATTAACACTGGTTATAAAAAAGTGACTTTGGGGTGGTAAACTACCTTACAAAAAATCTGCTTGGTAGAGGTTACAGTGAGAACAAATGAAGGTGAATAAAAGAAAAAAAAAAAAAAAAAAAATTACATGAGAAGTGAGAAAACAAATGGACAACAATATATATATATGGAGTAAAAAAAAATGAAAAGAGAGAAGGCAAATAGACAGCAATAATTATACAAGCGAGAAACCATTCAGGCAGAGTTTAATGTACAATATGGTGTGAAATTAAATTCAGATGGGATGTTATAATCAGAATGATAAAAAGACAACATCATATTAAATGAGCTGAAATGCACTTTACTCACAAAGACTAAATGCTGATGTTCGCCACCTGATAGCCTGGGACTATAGTGCTGTACTTCTCCTCCCTCCTCCACATGTACAAACTTGTAGTCATCGCTATCATGTAGAACTATCAGGGCTTGGAGGGTGATCTGAACCATGTTGTACATAAGGAGACGGATGGAAACCTGGAGTAGGAGAGATGCATAACAAGAAGTGAAATAATGACACAAAACATCATCACCATCATCATCATGACCTTGTTTCCTTTGCAAACAAAACAACAATATAATCATCATTCTAGCAATACTTCATTACAGTATTTTCACTTTCTGTTTTACATCTGTTTTCAGTGTTGCACCAGATGATATCACTTGATAGCACTCTTCCATCCTGTTTTGTTCTGCACCTTACCTCCCATTAAGACAGTTATAGTGGGAAGGATCTAGATGTACTGTAACTATCTAAGGCCAGATGCATTAATCCCAGAGGGGGTGACCATGAAGAAATCGTGGGATTTGAAGGAATTGGTGGTGCAATGTGCAGGTGGAGATTGAGGTGGTTTGGACATGTGGAGAGAATGGAGGATGAAAACTGAGTGAAAAGGTCTACAGTCTGATGCAGACTTAAAAAGACTTTGAATCAAGTTCTACAAAATGATCTCAGCATCACGGGGATTGTACAGATATGCTCCCAGAGATCATGTAACATGAAACGTTGCCATCAGGTGAAAATGGATGAGATATAGAGGTATATACTGTATAAAGCATTATAATAAAATGAATGAATGAAAAGAAGTTATAAAAGAGGTCATTCCTGAGCTAAATAAAACTGTCTGTAGGTACCTTGAATACCACAAAATATCTTTAACTATCTATCTGTCTATAGCCAGGTGCCTTAATCTTGGATGTGGTGGCCATAATAATAAATAGATATATTAAGTCTCACCTGTTCTCCTCTTCGGCACACCGACGGCCCCTCAGCCAACATATAGAAGGGAGGGTCCGTACTGTACTGTGGAGGGGGAAATGTTTGAGGTAATACATAGGTTCATTTTCTGTGGAATGCAGAACAGATACACTAATTTCATTTTGCATTCAAAGCAAACAATAGTCACTTCATTCACAGACAAGTTCAAGTACTGCAAATAATAAAGTTCTGTATTGTTCCTTTATATTTCATACCAAATAAATTTGACAGGTGAATACTGAATCATCTATACTACAAATACCACATTACTGATACAAAGCCCTGAAATTTTTTTATAGGATGTTGGTGAACCAGAGGTAATCAAGTACATGTATTTACTGTAAGGCATCTAGTGTCTGAGATATTACTTTAGGTTTCTGTTGCTATGGAATTTGAATCAGTGAAGGAGAAAAACAGGCATACAAGAATCTTTTCACTTTAATATGGTCTAACACAGTCATCTCTCCATCTTGAATGCTGAGTTGTAACAAGAAATTAACATAACAATACCTGTATGGTGCCAGTTACAAAGGACTGATACGGAGAGTAGTATACAGAGCCTTACCACTGTCTTTTTTTTTTTTTTTCTGCCACTGAGCTATGTGAAATAAACAATAAAAGGATGAAAAACTCAACTAAGTTATAAGTGAACTATAACAAATCAGTATACTCACATACAATGGTTCCGATGTAAAAGCTAATCCATAATCTGGGTGCAGTGCATAGGCATCCAACACCCAGTCCTCCACAGTCTTGGCTAATTCTCTCTGCATCTCCTCTTGACCTCTATGGCCTGACAGAAATAGTCAACTTAATTCTCTTAATCATATGACTAATATTTACTTTGTATTCTTACTATCTCATGCACACATGGTCATACCTGTGAGGTGGAGTCAGGATTCTGAGAGTTTGAAGGGTGAATTAGTGTGTACCTCTTTTCAGTGACCATGCTGTTGATCAGTTTACCCTCTATTGTGTTTTTATTTTTCCTTGTGTTCTGGACTGTACCTTACCCCCATCCTTAGGTGGGCAAAATGAGGACAGGATGATATGATGATGATGATGATGATGATTAGTACTGCTATCTCCAGACAATTCTATTCACTTTAGAATAGACTTTCAAAATGGAGAGGTTACGTATAACTTCGCTGTCCCCTTCGATTCACAGGGAGGAAGAGGGCCTCTACTCTTATCATCATCATCATCATCATGGACTTTCTCCCCACCTTAGGATGAAGTGCTGTACTACAGGGGGATGTTATAAACTTCAAAAAACTATACAGCAGCAGCAAGAATAGATTACAGATGGCATCCTCAGACTGAAGGGGTTAAAGATGAAACTCAATGCCTTACAACACTTGACCCAACATGCAAAATGTACAGGTAGTGCATAACTGGAAGACAGTAGTTACACCATAATATCACATACATATTATAACACAAAGAAGCAATCCATACATATCAAAATCACAACATACCAATCCACAGTTCTGCATTGCACCAATTCACATCTTCCTCGTCAAATATATCCAGGATGAACTGAGTACGGAACAATCGAAACAGCGTATCAGATGTCAAGGCAAGTGGATCTGTTAAAAAGTAAAAACCTGAAGAATTAACCAACATCTCGCAAATTTGTTATGCTAAATACATTTAATTAATTTTTACACTTTAGTGAAGAATTACTGTATGAGAACTAAATTAGTGAAACAACTTCACTGCTGACAAAGTAAAGGCATGTACTGCACCAATAATTTCTTGTTGTTTAGCTTAAAATAAAATATAGTAGTCTTTTACTAATTATATACTCAACATAACACAATTTGATTCCAAGCCAAACTGAATGAGAATTACCTGTTCTGTAGTTGTGAAGCAGAAAGAAAACAGCACAGAGAATATAAGTAATAATATAGGAGACCGAAGCAACAAATTATGGTCTTTAGCAGTTATATATATGTAAGCCATGGTTCACCACATGGCACCTCCCCACTTCTGAATGATCTCTTGCCTACCTAATCTTTATATATATATGTATATGATCACCAGTCAGCACTTCATGCCACGTTTTCCTAAAATATTCTCCCATTATCTTCTTACAACCCCCTTACAAAATGAGCTCCCTAAATATTTCCAGATGTCCAAACCAACTCAGTTGAAGACCTTAGTACTGTAATACTTTCTATACCTGGCTTAATTTTCAACTCTGCACTAGTCAACAAATACAGCTTATGGCTGTTCTGTGTTACCGAAACTGTGTGACCAAAAGTTTAAGGAAGCCTATAATTTTTTATCTTCATTTACAGAACATTTACAATTCTTAGGTAAGATCAGCCTACATCTCACATTACAGTGTGGGCAACAATGACACATAATGATCAGACATATTCTATCATCATCATCAAAAGCTTCAGAAATGGTCATAAAATACTGAGGGTAGTCTTAACCTTGGCACTCTCAGTTTTAACAATATGGCCCTAAACTTATACTGTACTTAAAAGTAACTAGCACAGATGTAAAACATTCTCTCCATTTGCTCAGCCTCATAGTTCTTGCAATGTAGAAGATTTTTTTTTTTTTTAATGCAAGGAAGAAGGAACAAAAGGCCAGGAGCCTGCAAACTGATCCGTCCAAGAAAGAAACAAAAACAATACAGAAGAGAGCCAAATTCAAGAATCGATCATTTCGAGATGCCTGGACACACTGCGTTTGAAAGACCAGAGATCACAGGAAGCAGGAAATATTGACAGAGGAAGACAGTTCCAGAGTTGACCTGTTGCATAAATAAAGGACTGGGAGTAACGGTTAGCTCTTGCATTAAAGAGTTGGACAGAAATGGGATGAGAGTTTGTTGCTAGACAGGTGCTATGCACCTGTTATACAAGTGGAGGGAAGCAAGCAGACAGTTCAGAGGAGAAGAGACCATTGAAGCAGCGATAGAAAAGAGATGAAGATGCAACAGTGCGGCAAAGAGACAGAGGTTGAAGGGAGCCAGTAAGAGGAGGACAGTTAATGAGACGAAAAGCCTCTGACTCCACCCTATTGAGAAGAGCTGTATGTGGGGAGCCTCCCCACACATGAGAGTTGTACTCTACACGGGCGAATAAAACCCGTGTATAAAGTCAACAACCGTACAGGGGTAAAGATGGTAATGAAAGAAGCTACAGTCAGTTTGTTTTCACCTCCAGAACTGGACCACTCCCACAACTTGCATTCTGAGACATGACAACATGAAATTCAACGAGTATTAGTTACGAGGCCCAGATGAGTCTCCTTGCTCATCAGTCAAATCAGCCTACTACTCTGACTACACCTGGTCATCCACTGAGCTGAAAGAAGTGTGGGATCTTTGTAAAGTTAGAACAAATTAAGGTGTTTTAGTCTCCACCTCCTTTTACAGCAAGCAAATACAATATTACCCTTCTGTTTGTCATGATCCGGTGGGAAGTCCTTGTAGAGAGGATCACCTGTAGTGGGTGGAAGGAGGAATGAAATATAAGAGTCACAGTGAATTCTGCACAACAATAACAGAAAAATAACAATAATCCAGATACTGAAAGTTACCGGTCAAAGGATAAATCAAAAGTGAGTAAACACATGTGTTATAAGCACTGTTGTAACTGGCATGAAACACAAGTACAATCTGTAAATTAAAGATATTCCAGGTACTGTACGGGGTTACAAATATAGAGTATAAAGGGAATTATCAGTGCTAAAAATGATGTACATCCTTGAGCTATGAATATCACAAAGTACTGTACATGACAAAATAATTAAATTTACAAGTAATTTTGGTGCTGCTGTATTATCACATCAAAAATCTCACCTGGATATGATATATAAAATGTCAGTTGTCCTGTACGGTACTTCAAGTGAGATGTCTCTCCTATGGGAGGACAGCTAATCTCCACCTGCAACAAGGGTGGCTTGTACTTACAAGACACTGAACTTGTTAACTAACTTAAACAATAACAGATGAGTAATAGTAAAACTTTACAAGTCGCCAGAACTGAGTTTTGTCAGATTTTTTTTTTGCTGCAGCATTATTTCATCAAGTACAACAATTTTTTTAATATGGTGCTTCTCTTTCAAACTGTGTACAACAAAAGCAAGAATGTTATTGTTAATGCAGATTTACCAACCTAAAGTGGGTATCCTTTCAGGTTTAAAGGTTGCAAATATAGCACCCAACCAATCCTAGCTAACCTAGTTTAGCTATGAATGGCACATCCTCTGGATCTAACTTGGGTATACTGCATTGTTTTCAGCCCTAATCTTAGTATATTTGTCACTTCAAAATTCATCCATGATTGTCACCAATGCATTAAGCAGAACTGTGACTGGTTCAGACAAAACAGAACTACCACTCATTATCTAGTACAGGGTAATAACTTTGGATATTTTAAAAATGTATTTAGATGTTCATTATATTGTGAAAGATAGCTACTGAAAAGGACAAAACTAAAAAGTCATGTTATGGCACTGAAAAAATAATATAGAGTAATACACAGAGGAACCAGGAAGTGTACAGAAAAGAAATATTTCATTACAGACATTAATAGTCATATGCATCATAAAAAAATTACTGTACTCTGGTTCAGTGCTCCTCTTACATCAATTTTAAATCTTGTCAGTAAGCCTGTCCCTTCTGCAATTTACTTCAAGACTGCAACACAGTACAGTAATGTAGTCTCATTATTTTGAATTTATAAGTGCACGATGTCTATGGTCTGGTTTGCAGCCTTAGTTATATGATTATTAAACACTGTAATCCATTATTATAGAACACTTGTTTAAAAGGAAGACATACTAAGGCACTCTGTCAGGTATTTAATAATGACCTATTAAGGCAATGAACACATACATGTATCAATTTCCTCTCTGATCACAAGGTATGATTAACATGGTTGTTATAATTGCCAGAAGTATAAATTTTCCTGCTAGAACAGGTGAGATTCATTGAATATAAAAGCATATCGAATGCTCAATTAACTAATATATTTAGGAATTGTTATATTTAAATTCCATAAATGTATTGTAGAACTTACTCAGTTTTTAGTGCTGACAATTCCCTTTAAAGAGGTTTACCGATATTCATGATTTTGATGCAGCTTACTATAAAAGAGTTAAATAATAAGCTTAACACTAATGGCCTATATCTATTAAAAGGACACTAGTCAGTATTAGGAAGAGTGAGAATAAGCTATCTGAGTAAGCATTTGGAGTTATGTGGAGAGACAGACAGAAATATGCAGAGGTTAAGGAGCAGTGCAGTGTTGATGTGGATGTGCTAGAATGTGTTAGAGGATATTTGAGACCTTGGTCAATGGAGAATGGAGAATGAGTGACTGACTGGGAGAGTGTATGTAAGTGAGGTTAAGAGGGACAGGGAGGCTGATGATGAGATGGAGGGATGGGGTGGAGAGGTACAAGAGTTAGGGTGGTTCAAGCTGGAGAAAGGGCAGCCTAATGGTGGAGGACTGGGTTTATTTGCTTGTGGCCATCCCTTCCAGGATTATGGTACTTGACTATAGATAAACAGACACAGATACTGACATCTGAACACAACTCAGGCATCACTGGACTTGTGATGACTGCCATGAATGTGCTGAATGCAAGTGTTATACACCATGAATATGAATCTTCACTCCAGTCCTTAAAAATTATTCCAGCAATAACTTGAAAACCTGACGATTAAATAGTCAACTCACATCCAAGTTCATCTGACCCATCAACACAGTTGTTCACCCCATCACAGAGCTGGCGGTGGTGGAAACAGAAGCCATCTCCACATTCCAGAAAACCACGGGAGGAATCACAAATTCGACCTGTTAAAGGGCATTTAATTGTCATAATCATCATCCAGACCTCTTTTCCCACCCCAAGGTTAGATGAGGCAGGGTCTAGGGAGCCAGAAAAAAACTGACAGAATGAGATACTAACCAATAATTTGTCCAGATGAATGAGCCACACTCTTATCTACTCACCATTCAAGCTCCCAGAATCCTAATTCCTATCAAGAGGCAAAAAAACATTCTGCATGTAGCTTCAAACTCACCTATCTGACAGAAGTCAATCAGACGACTGTCCAATTCATAATGGGTGCCGAACCCTAATTATACATTCCCCCACACAAAATTCCGCCAACCGGCTCGACTGTTTGTCAGTTCACTAGCCTCATTAGTTCCTATACTTCTCCTTCTTACACATTCATTTATAAAATCTCTCCACCTTCTACGTCTATCATATTTCCAATCACCTGCAAACTCACTAAGATATACCATTCTTACCACTCTATTCACACCAATTCTCTCCACAAACCCATACTATCTAAGCATGCTCTCTTCAATTCTGCATCTTTCATGAATCACATTACTCCTTATCCTATCCGCTCTCGGCATTCAACTCACATTCCTTGACAGTCCCATCTTTACTGCTCTTACTTCTGACCTCATTCTGATACCATATCTCACACCCATACATTTAAGTAGGCACTAAAATTCCTTCATGCAAGCCTCTTGCAGTCTCCACAATCAGATTTCTACTTCTTATTAAGGCCTTCATAGCACCAGCCACTTTCCTTTCCTGTGCCACTCTACCTTCCACTTCTTTTGCACTGGGTATAAAAAATTGGTAAACAATTCCAGTTGCATGAAGCTATGCATTTCTTCTTTAACAGGGTTGTAAATGTATGGAACAAATTGCCCTCCAATGTGGTAAACTGTAATATAGTACTAATCTTTAAAGGTTGCTTGGATAAGTATCCGTCATCTAACCCCCAGCTTAATATGTTTACTCCTGAGTAAAATGCTTGTGTATATATAATTTTTTTTTTTCCCCAGGCCTGGATCAATTTATTAAATGCAAATATAGTATAAGCACTGACTAGGATACTCACAGATAGCCCCAAGTTAATGGTCACTACTCTTACTTTCGACCTGTGATGGGCTGTGGATCACTTAGGGTCCCTGTTAGTTAAGTGACCAACATTGGGATTTTTTTTAATGTACCAGGGGTCACTGGATCAGGAGGTAACTTTTGTGCTTGTCCCGCATGGGAAAGTTCATTGTCTCAGTGAAGTGAATGGAGCTGGGGCCTCACTGATTGCTGCCTACCTTAAAAGCGCCAGGCAAGGCTGCCGCACCACCCCTGAACATCCACACTGTACACTATGCAATTTCCACTCTGTGTCTACAGAAGTCCCATTAACTCAACGTACCCGTACATTATGTCATGCGTTAATTATTTACTTATTTGATTATTCATTTTACTTACTACTTTCTCTTTCAGGTTATTCAAACAGGTAGCTTATAGATAAAGTGTTTTAGAATGTAACTTTTCCTTTTCAGTCTTGCCTATGAAATTTCCATATCAATTTTTCCATGATGCATGGTGGTTTTTCTCACTTTTTCCTGCCAGTTTTAACTGGAGGGTTTGGAGGTGGGGGAAGCCTTCTTGCTTTACTCTCCTTATCCTTCAGCATGTACTGTAGAATTAGATCTCGTAGTCATAGCCTATTCTGTTACAAACAGCCTCCAAAGGACCATAAGGTTTGTTGCTGTTTGCTTTCCTTTGTACTCTTTTCTGTCACTGCACCCAGGTCCTTAAACTCTCTCATCATTTCAAGTCTCTTTCCATTCACACTAACAGCACACTGGGAATAATTTTTTCTCTCAACAACCATCAGTTTACACTTTTAATAATGATAACAAGCTCCTCATTGGGCAACATAGGATTGCATGAAGGATGGATAGATGGATGGATGGATGGATGGATGGAAGGATGGATAATAATAATAATAATAATAATAATAATAATAATAATAATAACAACATTGGCTGATGTTTCTTTTCTCAAAAGTGCTAGTTCTTATTAGTGGTAGGTCGTGGCGACCATCATCCACTCACTTGATGTAGTGCTGCCTACTGCTTCCGTAGCCTTTATCATTCTTTTTCTGTGCTTGCCCTCCTCTCTTCCTATTTCTCCCATCTTTCCTGTCACTTCTTATTGCTTTTCTTTCCTTTACAGGTGGCTTTACATTGAGTGACAAGTCAAATGGTTTCCTGTAAGCCAAGAAACCATTTACAATGCTGGGTGGTAACCATATAACCAAACCATTCATGCTCCCTATGTGTCAACAAGTGGGTTGGTGGAGGGTTAGTGCCCCTCCCCGTAAAACAAATAACTCAATGTCAAATGGCCACCCCTTGCGGGATTATGGCGTCTGGCAATAGATGGAGAGATAGCTAGTTCTTATAAAGAATTCATCAATGAAATTTCAAAGGAATTAGTGATGAGGCAGTATAGGAGAGAATTAGGGCTGACAAGAGGGTGGAAACAAGAATGATACAGTAATGCTATTTATGACTAATTGTAGCAAAAATTTATAGTATTCTGTTACAACCAAACATTATTATTCAGCTTGGAGAGATTTTTCAAAGTGGAGGGGACAGATGTTGCTTTCATTAACCTTTTCACTACAAGAGGTTTCTTATGAATTGGATAAAAAACTACGGATATACTAAAATTAAAATAAATGTTATGGTCTTGGTCTGAAGGGGTTAACAGGAAAAAAAAGACATTAAAAAATTGTGCACTCCCTCATCTGTTGTAAGCCCTGCAGTAAGAGGATATACACTTAGTTATCTTGTCATTACCACCTGATGATATTATTCAACTTAGTAGAGATTTTCCAAATTGATGGGGATAGATATGGCCTTAAATAATCTTCATTACTCCTTTCACTACTAAGTTGCTGTCTTAAACTGAATACAACAGTCTTGAGTTAGCAAGAATAAAATAAAAATACATCATCCTAGATTAGGGGCTACTGTTATACCTCTGCCAGGCGTGATAGGAACTACAGAATCAGTGAGAAGTATAAGCGCAGCATCCTGGAATATTCCCAGGGTGTCCCGCCCATAGCTAGAGGCTGGAAAAGACATCAAGCGATCTGCTGCTTCACCATCCCGCCACCTGTGTAACACGCCATGAACTGTCCTGGGGAGAGAGAGAGAGAGAGAGACCAAGATGTGCTGTGTGTTTGATGTCATTTTTGGTATCAACATCATTCTTACTTCTTTTTCTTGCCTAAGGATGGGGCAAACTAGGGTCCAGAAAACAGGGAAAGAGAAATCATGAAAGAGGTAGAATTACCACAAGCATGCCAAGTTAAATGGGCCAGACACTCACTGACATACTATCCAACCCCCTGGAATCCTGACTCAGTCTCACAGGCCTAACAATTAGCATACAGATATTTTTTTGACATTTTCTTCACAGATTTACTTCACATTATCTGGCAAATATAGTCAGTCCACTGCCTGTCAACTTTAAAGAGATGCTGTATACAGTATTTACCCTCATCGTTATCATCATCATCATCATCTTCATCATAATTCCCACTGTGAATCATCTAGAAACATTTAAAAACAAAGTTATAGCTATCATTCGAGTGGTGATGAAATGGACCATATGATCATTCACACATCATTCAAGACTTTTGAAATCCTAGCTACACCTCACATCCTGGCTACATCTCTGGCAGAAAGCAACCTCATTTCATTTTTGCATTATTTTTCTTTTTAGATGTACCTCACAGACTCATTCTCTCATCAACTACCACATTATACAAGGGGTGAGATACTAGAGAGGGATGCCTTTTATGTAGTAGCATCAATAAACAGTAACCATGCAGCTTCCCTTTCTAGTTATAGAATGTCCCTCAGCTCCCTCCTTATCCTCAAAAAGGAGGATGAGGAACTGCAAGAGGAGGGCAACTTCAGCCTGCAGTCCACTGGGTTCACATTTCAAATGGACATTGGGCTACAGCTAATATTACTATTACAAAGGGTGAATCCTTTGTCATGTACATCTCCACACACAAATAATTGCTTCATCAAATGCTACACAGGTAGTCTTTAGAATATGATCCATATCACATCTTTTTCCATACAATTGGTACTATAAACTGAAACTGACAAATCAGATTTATAGGAAACAAAAGAAATTTAATGTGATTTTTTTTCTATGGTAATGTACTGTGGACTTGATACCACAACATAATGTCAAAAAAGAAATGTATGGAGAAGACTTACTGCATGGTAGGGTACCTTGCTTTCTCAGCCAAAAAAAGGAATTTCCCAGATGTTATTTGTTTCAATTCTCACTCTCCTCACCTTTGCATCGGTTCCATTTTAGTAAGTTGGTCAATGATGCGAGAATGAGAGAGAGCATTGGGATGCTGTCGTACATAATTCAATCCTCGCTGGCAAATTAAGGCATAAAACGAGCCTGGAGGAGCCCCAGCTACAATTTCTACAGTCTTTTTAAGGTGGTCCTTGTGCTGATTGGCTGATAATCGGATCTGAGGAAAGAAAGTGCAGTTCAAATAAAAATGAACTGTTGTCTGGAAAGGCAAAAGTAAAAACATGTACTGTATTAAATAGCTGTGAAAGGACTGTACTGTAAGGGCAGTCCTCACTTAATCCCTTTAATCTGAGGACTTCTTTTTCATTTTTATCAAACCATGATTAGATGCCTGTACTGTATTCTAGTTTGGAAGGACTCTAGTATTAGAGGGGTCAATAAATGCTATACAGAGTTTAATCTCTCAAATTTAAGGTGTTTCCACTAAGTTAAATATATTCATTATGAAACAGCAGGGGTAAAAATAAAAGTACAAGATCTGATTGAATGGGTTAAAGTCTAGAATGTATGTTGGCAAAATGCTACTTTAAGTAGTTAAAAAAAAATATTAAATCATCAGCATTTCACTTCAAGTAAAGCACCTTTAAGCAAGAACTAAGTGAACACCATACATAAGAATGCGTGGTTCACAAATTTAAGGGGAGCATCAAATGAACACTTGGTGGTTTAGTAGGTAAAGATACTCCATAAAACCTAAGCAAAGAAAGTTTGGCCGTGTAGAAAGACTGGAAACAAAGACATCGACTAGGAGAGTGCATGTATGTGACGTGGAAAGAGAGAGACAGGGAGTGGAGGTGATAGGGGATAAGGTGGTAGGATGGAATGGAGAGGTACCCTGTACATGAATGAGGGAAGTATGTGATGTGGGGAGAATATCTTGAGGGCAAAAGAGAGGGTGACATGGATGCTTTTTGTCTGTGGCTACACCTAGGATTGAGGTATCTGACTATAAAAAGTCCACTCACATCCATTGTTCCAAAAACTTTGACTGGAACAGTCAGTGCATCAGCCAACACCTCCCCCTCAATGGTGGTGGCATAAACGATGACAGTAAACCTAGGAGACATTGACGATGACACAGCAAGACTCAGCGTCACCACATCATCTCCATTTGTCACCTCAGTGCCTGAGTAAAGTATCATCCCTTTTGCAGCAACCTGGCAAATAACAGAGAAATCACTTTTAGAATCAATTCTTGGTGGCTGCATAAAGTAACATCCCCTCTGATGTAAACTGCCAATGACAGATGGAACACTTTTAAAATCAAATAGAAGTTTCAGCCGGTAATAAATGAAGTAATTTTAGATTCATCCTACCTCAGTGGCTGTTTAAAGTAGAATCCCCTTTGATGTAACCTGCCAGTGACCAATGGAAAGCTTTTTTCAGTCAACTAAATGTGACTCACTAAACTGAATAAATGAATAAAAAAATAAATGCAGCATATACAAAATACATACCATGTAGACAAAGTGAGTCAGATGGAAGTTTGTGCGAACGTGAAGAACAACAAATTCTCCAATCTTTGCCTCATCTGTGCTGGAGGTAACTTGGATGTACCTTAGGTGAGAATGAAATTAAACAGTGAAGAGGTGAGATAAGTACATAACAATACTGTATTAATAATAAGAAAGATTAAACAGCAACACTCTTTCCCATATTACCCATTACATACAATGCTCTCCCTAGTACAGTATAACATTCTCAGGTGCTGTGCCTTACGTCTTCTCTGCGTGGTAGTGAGCATAGGCCACAGCGGAGGTAGAGGCTTGGGAGCTCTCGTCTCTGTACGTCACATCAAGGCGAAGGCTACTTGCTCCCTTGGGCATATCTAGTGTAAACCTAATGGTGAGGAAAGAGGAAGGATAAAAAGGCATGTAAGAGCAGTCCTTAATGTAAGGCTGATGGTGGGGATGGAGAAAAAGGAATGAGGAAGGAAAACGAGAACATACGAGAAGCTGTAATTAAAGGCTATGGATGGTGAGGAAAGAGAAATAGGAATGCACAGGCTGTCCTAATTACAGTAATCCCTCCAATATCCGATGTAATAGAGCCAAAGGCATGTCCGGGAATTAGTTTTGTCCAGATA
This sequence comes from Coenobita brevimanus, assembly GCF_032717465.1. Classification (NCBI taxonomy): domain Eukaryota; kingdom Metazoa; phylum Arthropoda; class Malacostraca; order Decapoda; family Coenobitidae; genus Coenobita; species Coenobita brevimanus. Next base: position 29,236,683 of record NC_136969.1, on the reverse strand, counting down.
TTGGGCCCCTGTCTCATGGACTGGTACTTATGGACCCTAACCCAGCCTAACGTTGAAAGCCACCTAAATAACTCCCTACCAGACATGCATAGCACCTATTTAAGACCCTACTCACACCAATAATGGACATAAAGCATGAAATAAATGAAAAGGAACCAGAGAATGAGGAATTAGAAGTGAGTATGGAAAATAATTAGCAGTGTACAGGGTACTCACAGCATGTCTGTGGCCGCCTCCTCTAAGGCTCTGGCAGTGGTGAAAATGCTCTTGAAGCACATACTGTAATCCAGTGCTGTGCTGCACTTAATTCTTTGCACTGTGAGTTATAACTGTTTAACACTGCACTTTCTCTTCTTAACTGCACCACGCCAGTTTCAACCGCCAGTTTGCACTCCACACTTAATCCTTAGCACTCTAAATTCTTATTTCTTAAAACTGCACAACACTGTAAAGTCCAATGTGGTCTAGTGGTGAGGTATTGCAGTTTATTCACTGTTTAATCACAAAAATGAGCACACGCAGCATCCATTGTGACGAGCATCTACTCACAATGGTAGTTAGGTGGTCACTGGGGAGGGGGGAGGTAGGAAGGGGTGAAGGGGCCATGTGTAAACACAGGTGTTCGGTGCCGCACACCAATTTCAAATTACGGATGGGAAAAAAATTTGGATTTTTTATTTTATTTTTTATTTTTTTTGTTTTTTGGCCATTTTTGGGTTCTGAAGGCCCAGGCCCAAAATATCCAGAAATTGGATTGTCCGGGAATTGGGCATCCAGGTATTACAGGGATTACTGTATAAGCCATGGATGGTGGGACCGAAGAAAAGAGAATCACTGTATAAGAAACAAAAATTTACCTACTTTTCCTATGCCCCTGTTTCACAAATAAGGCATGTATGTCACTTTCCCCTCTGGTGCACCATATCAACTTTGATGCATCAAATCCAAAAAAAATCATCTATGGGAAGAGAAATATACTAAGCCACTCTCAGCTTCAGAATGGTAACAAGCAGAGAGATGAGACAAGTGCTTTGGAACAGGTGAAATACTGCATTAGACAAACTTCATCTTTAATTATACCTGACATGCTGAAGATGATTCAGGACAGAATGAATTTATAATAAAATTAGTAAAGCTTATCAAATGAGGTAAATGAAACCTCAGATGATGTGAAAGGTGTAACAACTACCAGACTACAGTATCTTACAGGGCATCAATTAAGAAAGGGTATACTGGTAATACTGTATCATTTTTCCACACATCTCTTCTAAGAATGCTAACTAAATAAAAATAAAAATAAAAATGAATGTAAAAAAACTGTACAAGTGTTGGGTAGTGGCACAGTAATACTGTAACCCTTAAACTGCACAAAAAGAAGGTAGTTGTGAGCTCCCCACTCTTAGTCCACTTATTATGGCCACTTTAATGTCATGTGTGAAATATATGGTAATGTTTTCTCCCATCTATTATCAAGGATTGCACAAAAAACAAGAAAAGAAAGAAAGTAAATATAGGGTAGTCTATGGACTTACCGGAATATTCCTGTTTTGCGATACTCGGCAAAGTACTGCTCTCGTGTGTAATCTTCAATCATATCTTGAAGTTCCTTCTCAGCTGTGTTTATTTCATTTATCCACATCTCTTCATCTAAGGGCTCTCCATTTATCCCCTCTTCTGGACGTTTGTCTGCATTGGGGAGCCAAACACCACTTTCTTGATATTCCTTCAGGGTGTAGAGGGATGTTTCATCGAAAATGGTTCGTTCAGAGAGTGGCGGCACTATGATCTGGAACGTGGAAAGAAAAATTTATCTTTACACTTCACTTCTATGACATATTCTGTACTGTACTGTTTTACCAATATATCCAGATGATTTTATTCAGCTCTGAAGATATTTTTGGAATTTGGAGAATTAGATATAGCCTTCATTAACCTATTCACTACCAAAGGTCTGTCCTAAGATGAATAAAGTCATCTAGTATTGGCAAGAAAATAATAAAAAAACATACTATCCGAGAGAAGAGGTTTACTTACATACAGTTAACCCTTGCAGTTGCCAGCCACCATTTCTGCTCCTCCTCAAATCCTATCCCTGGCTGGAGGGAAGTCAGAGCCGAAGTTTCACATCAAATGAAGGCCTCTGTCCAGTGTAAGGTGGTAATGCGAAGCTTTGCTAGGTTGCACAAACAACAGTTCACGATAACATTGTTACTCATTTTGTCTAGTAAAGCTTTCAGTTCCCAATAGCTTTCTTTCATTTGGCATGAAACTAGGGCTATGTTTTTTTGTTTTTTTTCAGCCATATAGAGGGGTAGAATGTGGGTAGCAGCTATGGTTCAGAAGTGTATCATACACAGATATCTCTTTCTCTTTTATTTAGTTTCTTTCTAGAAGCAGTCACATACATGTTAGCCTTCATTAACCTCTTCACTGTTAGAGGTCAATCCTGAGCTGAATCAAATCATCTGAAGGTAGCGTGAATAAAATTAAAATTACAGTATAGCATCGAACTGAAGGGTTTCATGACATAATTTTACAAACCTTAAGGAGGGATGGAACAGTACTTGTGGAGGTGGCAAGAATAAAATAAAGCAGAAGTGGATTTTTTTATGTGCATTCACAGAAAACATGGAAACTGCACCCAGTCCTGCAATATGCATGCTGATTTGAAAGAATTAAAGAATAATATTATTGTGCCATAAAAGAAGCTAGTTTCCCAGTGTAAAAGCCACATGATTGCAATGGTGGCATAAGTGAATGGTTAATATTCCAGGATACACAAGTCAAGAGTGAGAGCAGTGGAAATGAGTTATTTAAGAGGAGCCTGTGGAGTCACATGGAGAGACAGGCTGACGAATGAGGATATAAAGGAGCATTGTGGTGTGGATGTGGATGTGATAGGAAGCGTTATGAGGAACACACTGAGGTGGTTTGGCCATGTGGAGAGGATGGAGGGTGAAAGACTGATGAAGAGAGTGTATGTGAGTGAGGTGGAGGGGGGAAGAGGGAGGGGGAGGCCGAGGATGAGATGGAGGGATGGGGTGGAGAGGTATATGAGAGAGGGGGGTGAGTTGGGAGCAGGGCAGTGAGATGGTGGGGGACAGGGTGACTTGGAGGCGATTTGTTTGTGGCCACCCCAAATCGGATTGAGGCGTCTGGCAATAGATAGAGAGATAGTTGTAGTAGTAGCAGTGGTGGCAGTAGTAGTAGCAGTCGTATCAGTAAGTCATAGTAGTAATAGTTGTAATAACAGTATAACTCAAAGTATTATTATTATTATTATTATTATTATTATTATTAGTAGTAGTAGTAGTAGTAGTGGTGGTGGTGGTGAGAGTAATAGTACTAATAGAGGTAATAGTTGTAGTAGTAGCAGTAGTAGTAGTAGTAGTAGTAACAGTAGTATAGTAGTAGTAGTAGTAGTAGTAATAGTAGTAGTAGTAGCAGTAGTAGTAGTACAGTAGTAGTAGTACAGTAGTAATAGTACAGTAGTAGTAGCAGTAGTAGTAGTAGTAGTGGTAGCAGTAGTAGTACTAATAGTAGTAGTAGTAGTAATAGTAGTGGTAGATGTAGTAGTACGGTACTTAGATATTAGACCACCTTCTGCCCTCCTCCTTCCCCTAATTTGTATCCTTTAAAAGTTTTGGAGGGGTTGAACCCCCCAAAAAATAATGGTGAAAGTTTTTATATAGTGAAAGACATTATCAAGGAAGCAAATGAACTAGCCTGAAAAGTTTCAGTGAAATCCAAGTCTCACTTTCCACAATTTCTGAATATTAAATTTTTGGAAGAGGAGCTGATCCCCACCAAGAATCACTGGGGGGAGGGGGTTACATTCCCTAAATATCACATTATGGATGAGAGTCCAATATACAACATACACTAAGATATCAAAGCCATATCTGCCCTCCCTTCTACACTGGAATCTCCTAAATCACGGCTTTATGGTACTAAGTACACGTCACAATTTGTGTATTCCACAGTTTAGAAATAACTAATCTTATGGGAAAAATTACCTACAGGTCTGTTATCTCAGAAAGTTGCCCCCCTTACCCCCAAACCTATATCAAACTGGTCACCAGTGAACGCTAACAACTTTCATGCTTTGCGTGGGAGGGAAGCGCTGTGACTAGCTCATAATAAACGCTATATTTGAATATGACTGGTTTAGTAATTGCCATGCTTGACTATGACTGGTTTACACCTGCCTAAAAATATGGACTTGAGGTAATGGTGGCGTGTATTACATGAAGCATCAAAAAAGCATTACATTTGATGGCTGCATCCCCAAATTTCATGTAATTTCCGCAATTTTCTACTGTAGATAGGGGCGCTCATCATCCACTCACTCGATGTAGTGCTGCTTTCGGTGCCTGCCCTTTCCTATTTTCCTTCATTCTTTCCTTACATCCCCTCCTGCCTTTCTTTCGTTTTCCTTCTGTCTATGGATGATGCTACACAGAAAGTGGGAAGTGTTTAAGTTGGGGGTAGGGTTCCAAGAGGTAGACCAAAAAAGACCTGAGACGAGGTCAATGAGTGTGACCTCAAGGACAAGGAACTGAATAGGGCAGCTGCCAGAGATCAAGCAGCATGGAAAGCCATCATTAAGTGACCAAGGCCGATGCATGCAAGCATGTTGAAGCCTTTAAAAATGAAACAAAATGAAACAAAGGGTGCTGACCCCCTGAAAATCATAGTTGAGGAATTGTATACTGCATAATGGAAAACCGGCAGGCTGAATCTAGTGCAACAGTATAGGATGAGTTGCATCCTGCTTTGCAGGACTGATTAAAAATATCACTGAAATGAATGGATTAATGAGACAATTTTACAAACCTTAGGAAGGGGTGGAGCATTGCCAGCGGATGCAGTGATGGTGGGGATGATGACAAGTGTTGACTCTTCCAGGCTTGCGGCATCCAGTGGTTCTCCATCAGTGTGTTTCACTGACACCTAAAGAAATAAACCTTCCCTTACCCTAAGTATTCTGAGAATATCACAAGCAGTTCTCACTATGTCAGGCATGTGTTCCAAAATATCACTTATCCATACAACAGATGATATAAATTCCATGAACTGGCAAATCAGCTTTATAAGTAGCAACTGAACTTAGCTAGGAACAGGCAACAATAGCATACTATAACAGATATCCAAAGAGAAAGGAGAAGATGAACAAAAACAAAAGAAATGAGAACAAAAACTCACTGCCGCACTGAAAGGCATCCCAGGACGGAAGATGAAGGGTTGTGTTCCAACTAAGCCCACCTCCACCTGAGCACTCAAAATTCTCATCCTAAGTACAGAAAACGTCTATTAAACTTTCTAATAACAGAAAGAAAAAACAAAGAGCCTGTAACATGCTGAAGTGATAAAAAGATTGCCAGAAATTAATTCTGACAATACAGTATTCTGATTAACCCTATAACTAAGGTTATGTTTCATATTTCACTGTTGCTACATTGAAGTGATTTCACTCATTGTAAGATTAAGCTTCCAAACTGGAGGGCTCAGATATGGTCTCCATTAATCCATTTAATACTAAGGGTCTCTCTGGACCTGTATATAATTAGCCGGCAGTAACAAGCATAAAATACATAAAATACAGTACCAGGGCTTAAAATCAACATCAATGTCAAAGACTTGTGAAACAAAGCTTTGAATTACTGGTTCTTTGATAAACCAAGAAAAACAATATACTCTTATAACTTCCAACCCATTTTAACCCTAGATAGGTAATGTGGGGTCTCAGAAACCCCAGTCCCCGAAATTTAATTTTTAAAAATGTGAGCATAAGGTCTACAGATCTGTCCGTCTCATTACCTTCCTGCCTAGTGATGCTCTTCATGGGGATGATGGGGTCATAGCTGTACCTGGCTCTGATTTTGCTCTAAAGAGCCAGTGGGGTATGTCAGACCCCAGGTTACCTATAATGTAACCTCAGTTGAGCCCTCTTGTGATTTTTTTATTTCAGTTTGCTGTCTTTCTCCTTTTGTATACAGAAGGTCCCAACATCGGTCTACTGCAGGCCACCCAAGGAATCATGATATTACTTTTCAATTTTGCAAGATTTAGTTTTAAAATTTGTATACCTAAAATTTAATACTTTTTGTATAAACTTTAAAAAAATAAATATTTTTTCAATTAAACTTTATTTTTTCTGGCCCTATTTAAAGACAGGGGGTTGAATTATTTGTGTATTGAAGCATTTTGCAATATCTCAAACGGAAGTATTTTTTTTTTATTTTTTTTCCGTGGAGTCCGTCAGACCCCACGTTACCTTATATAGTAACAAAAACAAGATTACCTATCTAGAGTTAAGAATTTCCTAATGAACATTAAGACAGCTAATATTCAGTAATCTTTTTCTTCTTTTTTTTAAATCATTTCACCATGGTATCTTGTGAATCCCTTCAGCTTAAGAAAAAATATATTGTGTATGCAAGACTTATAAAACACTTCAAGATTTCTTAATAAAGAACTGCAGTATACAATGAATAATCCATAATCCACATAAAAGTACACACTTCAACATTTCACAACTGTACCAGAGCTGATGAGAGATGTTTTCATGTGGTGACACCAGTTTAAGTACACAACTCCACTGCCTGTTTATAAGAATGTCCCTTAATTCCTTTCTAATCCCCCAAAAGGGGGATAGTGAACTGCAGAAGAAGAGCAATTTCAGCCTGTAGTACACCAGGTTCAGGTCCAGATGAGCCTGCCTGGGGCCAAAACAGCTATAACAATGGTAACCACTGTACCTTGAGTGTCCTTCTGCTTTCATCCATGTAAAAACATCATGGAACACTGCCTCCACTTTCACTTCAGCTTCCTCCAGTCTCTCCACATGAGGCAAGAGGGATTCCATTGGGAAGGAGAAATCCTCCTCCTCATCAACCTGTAATGGGTTGGGTAAAAAATGATGATAGAATATGATGGAAAAGGGAGAATGTTTATGGTTGAAGTACAGTTTTTCATCTGCCTGACTATATGATTGTTATAAAGGCTCCAACATGCTTGCATGTATTGGCCTTGGTCACCTAATGGCCATTCTCTTATTCTCCACACTACTTAACTCTAGCAGCCTCTCTCTTCAGCCCCTTATCCCTAAGGTAACATCTTATGACCTTGTCTCAGGTTTTTTTTTTTGGTCTGCCTCTCCCAGCTCCACCCTCAGTGTTCACACATTTCATCCTCCCCATCCATATGTCATCCTCCATCCTCTCCATATGCCTAAACCATCTCAATCTACCTCTTCTCATCACAACAGTAATATATTCAAGTACCATCCTTCTTCGCAACTTTTCAATTGCAATCTTAATCTCCCCCAGCCCTGTATTCAAGGACACACTACACATCCAGCTAATCATCATCATCATCTCTGCATTTGAGCTAACAAATATCTTCCTCCTATACTGCCTGAGTCTCACTGCCATACAGTATTACAATCCTAAATTATAATCTGAATACATACTGCATACAAGGATCCCTTAGCATAGAGGGAGAGCCATTTCAATGTCAAGAGGGGCATCAACACCCTAGACATCTTCCAACCATTCCATACTCTTGCCACCAAGCTCCAGCCTCATCTCCAACACATTTCATTTCTCCCAAATAACAAAACTCCTCTATACAATGAAGAGACACCCCAGCAAGATTAATCCTTTTTCTGTTTATCTTTTTCTACATGCTCTCCCTTACACACCCCACACAAAGAATTAGCATCATTTTCCAATCTACATGTACCTCTAATACCACTATGCTATGTTTGCTATGCACCCACTTATCCTAAACACTGCACAAGATGGAGTTCTTCCCACACCCTTGTGGCAAACTGCACATAGCCACACTCCCTCTGCTCTGACAGTACCGTCACATGCCCTTGATACCATCACCTTTGTTTTACCCACTTTTACTCTCAAACATGTGAACCCCAGTCTACCCCTCTACTTCCTAAATCTTTCCTTTGCTACCCTATCATTCTGCATGATCAACACCAAGTCATCAGCATACCTCTCATGGGAGTCCAGTTCTGAACTTACGCGAGAGAGCTTCAAGCACCACGTTAAATAATAAGGGACTTAAAACTGACCCCAGATGCACACCAACTTTTACAGAAAACTCATTGTTCAAACCTCAATACACTCTCAACTGGGAGTGAGCACCTTCATACACTGCCATAATCACTCTCAGCAACCACTCCTCAGTCCCAAGTTTTCTCATTGCCCCCTTCACTACATCCCTGGGTATTAAGTTAAAGGTCCTCTCCAAATCACCAAGAACACAGCAAAACTCCCTCTTCCTTCCAAGATAATGCTTACATTTACATTTATAGATCACAGACCATGCCAACATGGGTAGTTCCTTTCAAATGCTGGATCCTTGCATGGCAATCTTGAGCCATTTCCTTCCTCAGTCCCATATTTTGGAGGTCTTCACACAGGACCTCATTTCATATTTTCCTAGGTCTTCCTCAGGGAATTCTTCCCACCACATCCATACTTGTGATCCTCCTCAACCAGTCACCCTACCCACTCCTCTCAGTTGGTCTAAACAATCTCAGCCTACTACTGTAGTTAGTATCATTTCTCTAATATGTGCCAAATCTTTCTAGTGGCATACAAGTCTCAGTTCTGTCATTCAGTGAGACTCCACTCATTTATCTTAACAATTTCATTTCTGTGCATTTCAGTCTGCTTGTATCCTCTTCTCTCACAGGCTAAGTCTCACTGCCATACAGCAAAACACTTCTCACACATGAGCTGCAGAGAGTACCACTGGCACAAAAGGAAAGCTCTTCATAGTCAGAAGAGGCACCAATTCCTGAATTTCTTTCATCTACTTCTCATTCTAAAAATGGAACTAAGCTCAGCTCCTCCTCCCACACTAAGTATGTTCCCCATGTTACAAAACTCCTCCATGCACTCCAAGTGGCTGTCATCTCAATCAATACTTTCCATTCTAATGTCCATAGCCTGGATACTTCTACACGAGGCACAGTAATGGTTTCCCACATTATGCATTCTGTCTCTAACACCACTGCCTATATTATTAAAAGTTAAACACATGAGAGAATTCCTCTCATCTCAATTTTTACACAGAGTGCAAGTCCACACACTTTCTTCCATGACATCAACTCCCCCACACCTACTGACCACGACTTGAGTTTTATCAGCACTAACTTCAAGTCCCCTTCCTTTCATCTCATCCCTCCACTTCCCAAGCCTCTCTATGGCCTCATGCATGCTTTCAGCAATCAAAACAAAATCATCAACATATAAATGATCCCAGGGTAACTCATTTCTAAACACTCCTAATAAAACTTCAAGTGCCAGGATGAACAGAAATGAATCAGCACTGAATCCTGATGCACACCAGCGATAATGAAAAAATGCTTGCTTAATATTCCATTCACTCTCAGGAACGAAGCTGCCCCTTTGTATGGTTTCATCACCAACCAGATGATCCACTGGTCAACACACAGACTTTTCATAGCTGGTTCATTTAAATACCAACCTCTGGATCTACCATATGCCTTCTTCAAAGCCAGATAAACATGCAGCTTTCTATTCTTTCTGAGGTATTTCTCTTGCAGCTGTCAAACAATGAATATTGCGTCAGTCTCAGTACTTCCTGGCACAAAACCAATCTAGATTTCATTTCTACACACTCTCTCTCTTATCATACTTGACGGTAAATATATCACAAAGTAATGCAAAATGAATAATGCTCTGGGGTGTGGTACATACATAAGATCATCATCATCGCTGTCATCATCATCATCAACAGCCTGAGTCTGTCCACTACAGGATGAAGGCCTTGTCACCTCATCTTTTTCCTCTCTGACCTACTGGCTGTAAATCCGTTCTATCCAGTCCCAATAAATCTCATAAAGAAAACAAATAAACACAGGTACGGACTCACATATTCAAAATACTCTGAGGTAACGAACTTGAAATCAGAATCTGGGCGTGTCCATGGCTGCTTAACATAGAGGGAAACTGTGGCATTCCCGTACACTGGCTTGTCGTTGGTGAAGCTGCCTGAGACGGTACCCTCAATGGCTTCATCATCAGGCAGACCATAGAAAGGCAGTTCAAGGAAGACCTGAAAGAATGACAGTAAGAGATTGTTGTTGTGTTATAAAATCAAATTATGACAAAGGAAGAGAAACACACAAAATGAATGAGAATACAGCAATATACTGATTTTATGCTCAAAAAATTTATTATGATGGAGGAGGGAAAAATGGGAACATAAACATTTATCTGACAATAAATTATCACAGTTGCTTGAATATAATTTTCGATAAACATTAACTGGCATGTAACTTAACAATCACCAATAACCTGCTTTACTTTTTAAACAGTATTGATCAAAACTAATACAAGAGATAACTGAAATAATTGGTGTCCTTACCAACCAGACAGTCCTTCACATACACAAGAGGTCAACTTTAAAATTATACTTCTTCAGTCTGTCTTTTCTTTTCAGCTAAAACCTCTATTTCACTAAATGCAGTATGTTCAGGCATAGCAAAAGGAAAGATTTTGATTTTTTTCAACTTTTCTCTTTTTTTAAGGAACAACATTTGCAGGTTTCCAGCTTTTGAACCTTTCTGTTATATACAAAAAGATACAACAAAAATCTTTAGTCAGCATATTCACTCACTTCATACAATGGTTCATAGATTTTGTGGACATAGAATTTTTTTTCTTCCTCCTGCCCTCTGACCCACACTCGCACCTTCCACCACCCGTGGCTGGGAAGGTCAGGCAAAGTGAAGACTATTGACACAGCACCTGCCAAAGTACAGTATGGGTACACTGGGTTAACCTGTTTTGACTACACCACAAAACATTTGGTCAAGTTAAACTGGTCTAAACTAAGGAGATATGGAAAGGGTTTGTTGTTGTTGTGCCCCAGGCTCATCTAAAAGTGAACCTGGTGGAATGCTGGCTGAAGTAAATGATGGCATATTCCTGATCCACCATCCTCCTTTTAGGAGATATGGAGGGAGCTGAGGACTGTTTGTGTAATCATCAATGGAACTGCCTGATATCATCAGTGTCACCACACAAAGGTATCCCTCCCCAGCATTTGATTGGTCTATACTAAGGATTTGTGAAGAGAGTTTGAAAGTGATACAGAGTTTAGTTAGGGTGAATTAATCCAGACTAAAGAACACCCCTCTGGTTTGGTTACACTTCACTGAATTAAAGAGGGTTCTTAGGGTCGGGTATGACTGGTTGACTGGTAATCCCTTCTGTATGATGATACTGTATAGTCAATGGTTTATAAATGTAAACATCAACATAACCACTAATGATTTTGTTAGCTAAGGAAAAACCTCTCATATTGATGGCATGAGCAGCCTTCATTAATCTCAACAAAGTGTTAACATATAAAGATTTTATTCTTGCTACCACATGCTGAAAAGGGACTTCTTCACACAGTAGCACCAATATATGGCTGCCAAGCAACTCCACTGACCAGTTATGCAATATTCCTTAGCTCCCTCCCTATCTTCTAAAAAGAGGATGGTGGACTGCAGAGGAAAAACTGCAGCCTGCAATCTACCAGGCTCATGTTCCAATGAGCCTATAGCCACAATGAAGACAACATTCTTGTTACCTGCAAATTATTTTATTCAGCTCAGAGGAGACTTCTCACAACAACAGGGTTTAGAGTTTGGGTTAGAGTTGGTGTGAGTTTAGAGGCAGTACTGAGTAAATACTGCACAATATGGCTCAGACTGGGTTGTGGGAAGTTCTATTTATCAGGCGTAGCCTCTGTGAGCTGAGTCTGGTTTTAATATTCATCAGGCTAATCTAACTGAGCTGTACTTTCCAAAATAAGTTGGGAAGGGTTAAAATGAACAAGAACAAGCACTTAGATTGGAAAATTCAAAGTTTTTGGAGCAACCAAATTTATTTTTGGGTAGGTCTGACATGGATATAAATTATTTTTCTTAAATAGATCCATCACCGATAGATGAAAAACTACTGTACCCTGCTGTAAAACTCAAAACTGGCCATATAATTAAACAACATATGGTATTCATCAACACACTCCAACTCCCTCATTTATATGGGATGCGAGGTGCTGGAGAGAGATGTCTTCCAATGGTGACACTGATGTAACCTGGCTTTTGGTCCTCGGTTATACAAACATCACTCCACCCTCTATCAATCCCCCCAAAGGAAAATGGTTGATTGCACTGAAAAAAGTCAAATTCAGCCTGCAGTTCACCAGGTTTACATCCAGATGAGCCTGAGGCCACAACAACAACAACAACAAACATGGGATGGGGAAATCCAGGAAATAGTTCTTTGGCTTCACTGGAGCCTTGAATCAGAAAAAAAAAAGAACCCACGTGTACAACCTCCCCTCCTCATCCTCATGTGTTATATAGCATAATGCACGAGGCAGTATGCAATACTAGTGCCGGGCTGGGAGTTGCCACAGATCTGTGCAAATGTATGGAGTACTGGTTGCCAGCTTCCCACTCTCACTCCTCTATGCTACCTGTAACCCCTTCGCTCCTATGTAATCCAAATGGCAAGGGACTGAGGGTCTTTCGGACTACCGGTATTTTTTTTTTTTTTTTTTTTTTTTGAGAGGAATCTTTGAAAACATCAGAAATAGGAACACGATCATTAAATAAACTTTTAAAATGATATGGGTTATTGTTTTACTCACCAGACATGCATAGAAATGTAGATGAATAAATGCAGGCAGGTACATCCAAGTACAAGGGGCAAGTCCAGGCCAGATAAATCCTTAGATATAGCCCCGAAAATTTTGCCCCCCCCCTCCCCAAAATTCGAAAAATTTTGCCTTGAAAAATACGGAGTACTGTATTGGGATATTTGGATTATTGGTGGTCAGACTGGAGGACTTTTACTTATATATCGTTTTAATTACTGTTAACATCAGACAGTTTTATTTGGTTTTGGAGTGACTTTTCTAAATTGATGAGTGTTATATAGCCTTCATTAACTCTTTCACTGACAGAGATCTTTCTTAAGGTGAATAATATCATCTGGAAATAAGAATAATAAAAACAAAATATATTATTGGATTGGAAGAGTTAATGACAGGCTGGAAGCACCCTGCTTGTGTTCTTTCTCTCTTACAGAAAAGCTACATACTGAATTTATGTTATATAGCAGTATTAAAAAATAAAAACTGAATGTGTTCTGTACCATAATCAAATACACCTCTACTGAAAGTCTATTTTATAATGTAAATAACAGTACTAAACAAGTAAGTTTTAGTAGTACTATTAAAATAAAGTGATGAATAAGCTTATCAGTAAAAACTGGATGTACTCTACCTTCAATAAATCTCTACAGGAGAGTTGCTTTACTGTATTATGAAAATGAAAGTACTGTACTTTGCAAATATATTTTCATACTGTAATAAACAGAATCAAATGCAATGAAAAAGAGTAAACAAAAAAAAAGTAGTTACATAAGAGACTGCATGGATCAGCAAGGAAAAAAGTTGCCCAGATACTACAGGGCAAAAAACTCACCTACCTGCGGAGTCCTTGACACCCACCGCTTGACTATGTAACCATGGGGGTCCTGGGAGACAAAGGGGCAAAGGGAATTTGAGCATTGGAAGATGGATTGGAGCAACAGGAATATATAAAGAAGATAAAGTTGTAGATGGGCCTGACACAACATATATATACTATACACAGTTCTCACAGGAAATTTCTAAAGACAGTTGGCATTTATCTGATAGAAGTGAACCACTCCACAACTATAATACTACATTGTGGTTCCATGAAATTCAGTAAGTCCTAGTTATGTGGTAGGAATGAGTTTCCTTGGTTACTTGTCAAAGCAACTCTCCAATCTGACAACACTTAGCAATCATCTGAACTGAAAGAGATTATGAATCTTTATCAGTTTACAACAAATGTGCTATAGCAACATAAGCCCATCTCTGGGACTAGGTTTGAACTGCAAGTGATAAAACAATCTTTCCATCCCTTCCTCTACCTCACTCACCCTATTATCCCCTCTGCCTCCCTCTATCTACCTCATCCCATCCCTCCCTCTGTCTTCCTCACCCCATCCCTTCCTCTACCACCCTGAACCCATCCTTTCCTCTACCTCACTCACCCTACCTGTCCCTCTGCCTCCCTAACTTCATCCCCTCACAACTCCCCTCCTTGTCTCTCATCCCCCATCCCCTACACTCTTAGTCAATGGGGGTCAGTGAAACTTTTAATCACATTCCTGAACTCTGCCTGCTGTAATACCTAAAGAGTGGGATGTGCAGGTACTGTATTTGTCTCACATCCCCTTGTCTCTTTCCACTCAATGATCAGGCAAAGGGAGGCACCCATGATGACATTCCTTTAAGTTCAAACCATTATTCACACACACACACACACACACACACACACACACACACACACACACACACACACAGGCACAACAACTCTGACAGAAAAGATTTAGTAGGACAGAGGTCATGGATGTGTTAAAAAAATAGCATAACTTTGGCAGCTACTGTATTTTGGGGAATACTTGAAAATCACCTTTTGATAGGAAACTTTAATAATCAATATTCTGTATAGTAAAATCAAAGAGACAGGGACAAAATTATTTTCCTTTTTTTGTCTCTTGTACAAAAGAAAAGAGGAAAAAGAAGTGTGTGGTAATCATAGGGACATTTGTCTTCTTAGTGTAATAAGAAAAGTGTATGGTAGGATACTTATTGACAGACTTAGGGAAAGAACAGAGGAATTAGGTGGAGAAGAACAGGGAGGCTTTAGGAAGGGGAGAGGTTGTGTAGATCAGATATTCATTCTTAGATCTTTAGTGGAAAAGTTTCTGGAGAAACAAAAGAAGTTGTATGTGGCTCTCACGGATTTGGAGAAAGCATATGACAGGGTCAATAGACAAGGATTGTGGAAAGTATTAAGAATATATGGAGTAGATGGGAAATTGTTGAATGCTGTGAAGAGTATGTATGATGGTGCTAAGGCTGCAGTGTGCGTGGATGGTGAACTGAGTGAATTTTTCTCTTTGAAGGCTGGGTTGAAACAGGGATGTGTCATGTCTCCATAGTTGTTCAATCTGTACATGGATGGGGTAATAAAAGAGGTACAAGGTAGGGCAGTGGATGTTGGAGTGGCCCTGGTGAGAGAGGGTTGTGTTTGGAAACTCCCTGTGCTGTTGTTTGCAGATGATACTGTGTTGTTGAGTGAAGACGAAGGGGAGCTGCAAGGCTTGGTGGATGAGTTTGGGAGAGTGTGTAAGAAACGGAATCTAAAGGTGAATGCAGGGAAGAGTAAAGTGATGGTTTTTGAGAGAGGTGAAGTCAGTGAATGTACAGTGAGGTTGGATGGTGAGGAAATGGAAAATGTGAGTACTGTATGTTTAAGTACTTGAGTAGTGTGATGAGTAAGGATGGAAGTTTGGAGGGTGAAGTGCTTGAAAGGGTATGGCAGGGAAGAAAGGTTGCTGGTTCCTTGAGAGCAGTGATAAGAAGCAGGGAAGTGAGCATGGAAGTGAAAAAGTTACTACATGACAATATTGTGATACCAACTCTAACGTGTGGAAGTGAAACTTGGACGTTGATGGAAGGACACAAGTCAAGAGTGAGAGCTGTGGAAATGAGTTATTTAGGAGGAGCCTGTGGAGTCACATGGAGAGACAGGCTGACAAATGAGGATATAACGGAGCGTTGTGATGTGGATGTGGATGTGATAGGAAGCATTAGGAGGAACACACTGAGGTGGTTTGGCCATGTGGAGAGGATGGAGGGTGAGAGACTGACCAGGAGAGTGTATGTGAGTGAGGTGGAGGGGGGGAGAGGGAGGGGGAGGCCGAGGATGAGATGGAGGGATGGGGTGGAGAGGTATATGAGACAGGGGGGTGTGAGTTGGGAGCAGGAGTGTGAAATGGCGGGGTACAGGGTAACGTGGAGGTGATTTGTTTGTGGCCACCCCGTACGGGATTGAGGCTTCTGGCAATAGATAGATAGATAGACAGATTCTCTTTTTTTTTTTTTCACTACAGCTATTCTTGAGCTTCTTTGGTTATTCATGGGTGTGTTATCATGTTTTATTGATGGTAATTTTATTCCAACTTCACAGTGAGTGAGACATGATTTCTCCAGGATAAAGGTGATTGGAGGAGGAGGAGGAGGAGGTAAAGAATGCAGAGGAGGAGGAGGAGGAGGAAGAGGAGGAGGAGGAGGTGGTAAAGAGCACAGAGGATGGAGGAAAGAAAATATTCAAGGTGAAAAAAGGGATGAAAAATGAAAAAAAAAAAAAAAGTTAGAAGGTAAATTTAATAAAGAGAAAAAAAAAAAACGGGGGGAAGGCAATGATGGTGTGTGTGTGTGTGTGTGTGTGTGTGTGTTTACCTAGTTGTATTTACCTAGTTGTGATATACAGGAAAAGAGTTACGCTCGTGGGGTCCCGTCTCCGTTTCTCAGTAAGTCGAAGAGAGAGAGAGAGAGAGAATTATTCATCCTGCCTACCTTCTCAGTTTCATCGGTGGGCATTTTTTTATTCTCATGTTACGCAATGGCCATATCCCCCCCTGACCACAACATGAAAAGCCTGTTCCTTATCACACACTGGGAACATTATATGGTGCTATGGCTTAAGACAAAAAAATCGCATTGTTTCGCTAATGAGCATTTTTTTTTTTTTTTTTGCGATATCACACTAAAAAAAAGAGGAAAAAACTACTGACACATACGATACATTCCATGGTTATCGAGCATCTTATTACGAGGTCACTTTGAAATAAATAAAGAAGTATGGATAAATAATAGCTGTGTTAAGTATAAACAGGTTACCATCGTTGTCTACTTGCACCCATTATCCAGACTGCTTCATTTTTACTTCATTTTTGCTACATTCAGACAATTTCATTCAGCTTAAAAGAGCCACTCCCCAATAATGAAGGGGTTAATGAAGGCTATAGCCTCCTAATTCTAATAAAATCGTCTGCAAAACAATAAAAAGCAATCTTATAATAAAGCTTGATCGTAATAAAAAAGAATCGTGTTGAAATGATTAAATTCAGTCAGTATGCACTCATATCAAGCGTCTGGTGTCAGTCGAAATCCTCCGTCTCGTCAAACATTATAATTTTTACTCTGTTCATGTTATCTCCTGACGAATTTATTCAGCTAAGGATAGACTGTTCGAATTAGAGTGGTTAGATCCGGCTATGAGATCCAGCTTTCATTCACCTTTTCGTTTTCGGGTGGACTTGTAAGTTGAATAAAATAATCTGACGTTAGCTAGAAGATAAAGAAAACGACGTCCTCAGTCTGAAGGAGTTATATATTAATCAGGTAACCCTTCGATTCCTCTGAGAGAGAGAGAGAGAGAGAGAGAGAGAAAGAACAGGAAGAAAGGAAAAAATCAAATGCGTTCGTAACATCCACAAATAAAGTTAGTGTATTAATGATTCTTCAAAACCATACAACCACTACGATGTTTGTTATATAAAATCACCTGCTGTTAGTCCGAAAGCCAAAATGTGTCAACAGCGGCAAAACGGCCACTATTAGGAGTTGCCTACTTTGGCGCAGGATTCTCGTGGGCTTTGGAACCTTAACACCTCCTCCTGAGCGGTTTATTTTTGACTCTGCTCCGTTACTGTATTCGTGTGTTATTCATGGAGTCTATGTTGATATTAAAAAAACATGTGAAGCAAAAAAAAGAGGATATTAATGAGTAGTTTGGAAAATAAATCGGTAAGGAAGAGGTGCTAGGGAAGGCTGACGAGAATACATGCCCCAGTGTGTGTATCTACCGCTGCCATACGCCGCATTCCAAAAGGGGTGGTCTTGACTATAGGAACTTTTGGCATTTATATCCCTATTCAGTAACAAGCCTTCATCCCACGACACCCCATTACTGTACTTCCGACTTTATCTGAGGCTCCGACTTGTTCTCTGGGAAAGGACGAAAATGGACGAAAATGTCTGCCATGTTGAGGGGGATGAATTTTAACTATAGTCCTTTTACCCTAACTTGGCCCAGATTTCTGTGCTTGTGCAGCTCATTTCACGTAGCTCAGTGGCAGAACAAGACAATACTGTGCCTCTATGTCCTTTCCACAGCACTTCCTCGTGACTTGCATTATATTCTAATCTTGATGTCTTTTTACAACTCAGTATTCAAGCTGGAGAGATGGCAATTTTAGGCCAAGGTAGAGTAAAATGGGTATAATAGTTGGGAGATTCAGGGATCGAAGCTGGCTGTGGATATAGTAAAAATTTTTGGAGGTATTCTTAAAGACAAAGTTGATGGCCTTGAGGCGGTTGAGGTAGGAATGGAGGTAAGCAGGGAGGTAGGTAGGTAGGTAAGCAGGTAGGCAGGGAGGTAGGTAGGTAAACAGGGAGGCTGGAAGTAGGCAGGGAGGTAGGCAGGGAAGAAGGTAGAGAGGTACAAAGGTAAAGAGGTGAACAGGGAAAGACTGAGGTAGGTAGGCAGGGAAAAGCAAAAAGTAGATGTGCAAGTTAATCCTTTATACTGTATGTTCAAGGATCAACTTAGAATAGAACGGATCACACAACCTAACAGAGTGGCTGCAAAACCTGAAATCAGCGAGTAACAATGAATCAGCTGCACACGGCAAGGATCATGCGAGAATTAATCTTCGAGATCCTAGCAACACGTACACTGTTTCTCTCTAAATAAGGTCACGTCCCAAGTCCACTAGTAGGACATAATTTCCCTTTCGTATTCAGGACTTGTGCCCAGTTCGTGTGCGTGCTTTCTCCTACAAAGGGTGATTGACCCGCCATATTGGGGGTGAGAAGGGGGTGGTGAGGGGGTCAGAGTCAGAGGCGAGGCGGGAGACAGGAAAGCTTATTCTTGGCGGGGCGTTGGGGGGAGGCAAGGTCTGAAGGCTTGGGGGTGGGGAGGGGAGGTTTGCATGAGGAGCAACAGAGGAACAGGAAAAGTCTTGGGAGGGAAAAATCTCTTCATGGGGAGCGAGAAATAAACAAGGCCAGTCTTGAGAGGGAGGCTTGCCTAACGAGGAGCAGATAAGGAGAGACAGACAGGGTCGCTTCTCACACTGTATTACCTCACAGATCTTTTTTTTTTTTTTTTTTTTTTTTTTTTTTGTAGGGAGGGGGCGCCACCACCTTGAAGCATTTCTGACAACTAATACTGTAGTTCTTCCACCTTAACCCCTCGGAGATAATCGTCATATTGCACGTTATTTCCAGAGAATCAGTGGTAGAACAAAATAATGCTAGGGCTTTACATCTTTTCCAAGGCACTTCGTGACTATCGCCATATTCTAGCGTTAATCTCTTGTTACAGCTCAGTATTCAAGATGAAGAAATGACAGCTTTAGGGCAGGTTAAACTGGACAGGATATACTGAAGTATCCACTGACGTGCCTAGGTTTTTTAGGAAGTTTTCACTGTACCTTAGAATGATTCATTCCCAAAGTCTTCTGACTGTGAGTTGGCCGTGCTGTAGCCGGATTATGCCGACCACTAAAATACGATTATGTGTGCCGTGAGTCTTAGCTTCGAACCCAAGTCGGGATGGCCATTAGAAGTGGGTGTTGGGAGTATGGTTTTTCCTATGCTAGCAAATGTTCACACCCTGTCCGTTCTTCCGATGGCATATACAGATTCTAACACACACACGCAGACCCATTACAACACTTCATCTTTCAGATGCATCATATTTCCTACAGACACACCTTTCCTATTCATACTTAGCCAGCATGAAGAAGGGATAATTCTGGCTGTCACTCGATCAGAGGAGAAAGTTCGGTCTTGCAGTGGATCCATTATAAACTGACACAGATACAGATACTGACATATTACTTGAAAGTAAGGGGAGAAACTTGAGAAAGGGCATTACCCTGGAGAGAAATAACATAGGGTACGATCGTAACTGTATGCCAAGGTTGGAGGGAATATAAAAACTACCAAAAGGTCAGAGTAGTGAAAGTCGTGATGGGGTACTATCCTCCTGCATAAAAGTAACAGGCAGACAGAGAGGCAGGCAGGCATGAAGCAACACCACCTTCCTCTTACAACACCACGGTTAACTCCACCATGAATATAAACCTGTGTGTCTTGTTTTTAAATGTTGCGGGGTTACGGCTGCATCCCGCTGTCTGTCTGTCTATCTGCCGACATTTTCTCTAAGCAGTTCTAACTCCTATATCGGTGCTAATGAGGGACGCCTTCCCGTGGTGGCATCGACACAGCCAGGCGGATCCCCTGCCCGGTTGGGTCAGGATGATGTTTTTTTTAATCTCATTCTTGCTACCTTCAAACGATTTTATTCAACTTCGGAACGACATCTTGTATTTAGTAGGGCTGAGAGAGAGAGAGAGAGAGAGAGAGAGAGAGAGAGAGAGAGAGAGAGAGAGAGAGAGAGAGAGAGAGAGAGAGAAGGTGTATTTAATCTCTCCATTTTTATAAGTCTCTACTAAGCTAAATAAAATCGTCTGGAAATAAAATGAATAAATGAAGAAGAATGTCATCGGAGTGAAGGGTTAATGTCTCACGTTTTCTTTCACAATCGTTTTCCGTACCCCACTCTCTCTCTCTCTCTCTCTCTCTCTCTCTCTCTCTCTCTCTCTCTCTCTCTCTCTCTCTCTCTCTCTCTCTCTCTCTCTCTCTCTCTCTCTCTCTCAGGCACTACAAAAACTGGTCTATCTAGGGTCACTGACTTCCCAGGAAAAGGTAGGGTAGGAAAGGGCCAATTCGGTACTTTTAACACGCTGCATTCTCCTTGCCCCTTCTCTTGGCTCACTGCTTTTGTCTCACCACTTTTGGCTCACTGTTTTTGCCTCACTACTTTTGTCTCATTACTTTTGGCTCACTGTTTTTGTCTCATTACTTTTGGCTCACTATTTTTGTCTCATTACTTTTGGCTCACTATTTTTGTCTCATTACTTTTTTACCTTTTGTTGGTCATTACGTTTACTCAGGTTTTACACACGGATGGGGTAACGCGCGGGTGTACTGTGGTGTGTGTGTGTGTGTGTGTGTGTGTGTGTGTGTGTGTGTGTGTGTGTGTGTGTGTGTGTGTGTGTGTGTGTCTTTCTGCCTATGTTAACAGTGAAACTCAGAATTTTGAACTTTATTTGGACTAAACTTGATGGAAAGGTACAGGGTCAGCCAAGGACGAAATGGCCGGATTTTTTTCGTTCAGAGGTCAAGATCACAGGGCAACGTGAAACATGTAGGGCGCAGGTCTTGCACTGTCTGATCGTTTCCTGAATTAAATCGCCAGGAAAGGGACACACACACACACACACACACACACACACACACACACACACACACACACACACACATCAGCTCACTACAAGCAGACTCTAAGCTCACTCCTCGCCTCCCAGGGTACGATTATACGGTCAAACGAGCTTACTAATCTCAGTGGAGAGAATAACTGAGATTTGAGATGAGACGGGCTAAAAATTACTGATGCTAAACGTGTAATATATTGAGCTATTAGAGCAAGATAATGATGGAGATGGTGGTGATGATGATGATGATGATGATGATGATGATGATGATGATGATGAGTAATAATAATAATAATAATAATAATAATAATAATAATAATCTAAAAAATATATAATAATAACGATAAATAATAGTAATAATAATAATAATAATAATAATAATAATAATAATAATAATAATGTAATAACAATAACCGCATTATTATTATTATTATTATTATAACATTATTACTGATGATGAAAACATACTTCATGGAGCAACAGCAAAGGTCATTGTCACATGCTGAAGAAATTAAAGAGAAGGAGGGGGAGGAGGAGGAGGAGGAGGAGGAGGAGGAGGAGGAGGAGGAGAAAACATACTGAAAAAAAAAAATGACTTCCTTTGTTCCTGTTTGCCATAAATGTCAATATTTGCCAGTAGTGTATTGCGAACAAGGCAAATCAAGTTCAGTATAATGTCTGGAAATATCACCATGAAAGTTGACCGATATATGATAAACACACACACACACACACACACACACACACACACACACACACACACACACACATTTCATCAGGGACAGACAGCGGACGAACACAAAGTCAATTTTCAAAAACCAGATCACGAGTAAAAATTTAAGCGACATTTCATTTTTATTCACATAATAGCCTACATTTCTGAGTGATTGTTTTTATGTGCATGATTATCGAAAAACACTTATTTCTCGTTGCACTTATCCTGGAAAACACAAGGCAGGGAGTTCCGCAATTCTTTAAGTAAAGGAAGATGAAATGAAGTTATCTGAAGTGGATGGAAGTGGAGATGAGTGGAAGGGTGGTGGGAAATTACGTAAAATAAGAAAACGAACATCCCTGTGCGAAAAACAATATTTCCGTTGATTTAGGTTAGTCCATAGCATCTTTTCTTCCTCGCATAAAAAGAAAAAAAAAAGAATAAGTTTACCCTCATATTCTTTGGGGTTAAGTCAGGATTCCAAGGGCTAGAATGGGGAGTGAATGAGTGTGTGTCCCATTTCACTAGATACGTTGTTTATTAGTTCTCTCTCTCTCTCTCTCTCTCTCTCTCTCTCTCTCTCTCTCTCTCTCTCTCTCTCTCTCTCACATCCTACCTTATTACCCCCATCACTTACATAATCATCATTCTTTCGTGTCATTTTTCACCCTCTTTCCATCAGTCAACCACTCCTCCTCCTCCTCCTCCTCCTCCTCCTCCTCTCTCTCTCTCTCTCTCTCTCTCTCTCTCTCCTGAAGAGAGAAAGAAAAAAGAAAGAAAAAAGGAAAATAACGAAGCGGAATGACGATGATTAAGACGATATTACCTTGTCGATTAAAAAAAGAAATGGGAAAAGAGAATAAAGAGGAAAGAGAAAAGAGAAAAACGTAAACAGAGAAAAGAGAAAAAGAGAAAAAGAGAAAAGAGGAAAAAGAAAAGTAAAGGCGGTAGATTGTGTGGGGGAGGCAATCCACCCACGCTTCCACCCGTCCACTTCCACTTTCTACCTCTACCGTGGTTTAGTAATGGAACGACTTTTTGTGCTCTCTCTCTCTCTCTCTCTCTCTCTCTCTCTCTCTCATAATTTTTCTCATAAATATTAATAACATGAACATCTTTATACAGCTAGCAACATCATCATCATCACCACAACAATCCTTCTTGTATGCTCCTATTAATGTTATTGCTCTCTGATTGTCTGAAGGATGAGATTAATCAAAAGACAATAATATTCTTTCTAGAGTAATGGCCTAATTGAGCAGGTAAAATCAAACCCATGACTTTTTTTTATTTTGGTGTGTGTGTGTGTGTGTGTGTGTGTGTGTGTGTGTGTGTGTGTGTGTGTGTGTGTGTGTGTGTGTGTGTGTGTGTGTGAAGGTCCGGGATTCCCCTAATGTGGATGCTGTGGATGCATGATGAAACTGTCCCTCTAGGCCCTCTCCATCAGCCACACATTCCACTTGGCCTATTTCGTGATGCTGAGGGGCGCCTTCACGTGGTGGCACTGATATAAATCTCTGGTGTCACTTACACTAAGTATCGTGTAGCTGAGAGACTCCTTCACGTAGATGTATCGATATAATTCTCATCTTTTCCCACTGAAGAACGTGAACTAAGCTGCAAAAGGACGAGAATCTGGCCCAAGTTAAAGTGAAAAAATTACAGGAAAGACGGGCATTTTCCCCCATGCTTATTTCACCCTTCACTTTCCCACAGCCTCCTACAGCATCCATCACTACAATCGTTACAGCACACACGCGATGAGGCAATGGTGCGTCTAATCTAATCTAAATTTTTCTTCTTCTGACTGGTGCAAAAGAAACCTAGATATTTTTAGTGCCTGAAAAACTTAACCGCTTTCGTTCAGAGACGTATTTTATTATATTTTGGTGTTTCCATATTATTTTATTAATTTTAGATAGAATTGCACAACTGGATGGGGTTAAATATGGAATTAATTCACTCTTTTACTGACAGGGTGCTCTCCTGAAAAAAATGAAAATCGTCTGAAGGCAGCATGAATAAGACTGAAAAAAGACCACCGGATTCAAGCAGTTAATTCCTCCATCCCTCCACTCGACACAAAGTTCCACAACACTATCTCCCTACCCTAAACACCATTAACCCAAGGTCGTTTTTTTCAGTTCCATTTTTGCTGTTTCCGGACTTTTCCATTTATATTATTTTATTTTTAATTTTTTTACCCTGGAAATGAAGTGAAGGCTATACTTAACCCCTCCAACTCGGAAATCTCCCCCAACCTGAATCAAGTCGCCTGGAGATAGGAAGAATAAGAAGTACAATCGGATTCATATGTAAGGATCCACATGCAGTCCTGTTCTCTGCTGTAGTCTCCATTGCTAGTTAGATGGGGAACTGTTTCACTTACTCCCTGGTCCACTTAGCTTCAGTTCATCAGACAGTAAGTGGAAAAGTTAAGTAGTCCAGCAAAAGGGAGCACCACAGTAGATAAAAGGACCATATGTGTACCCTAACTTATGAATGCAATTGTACCTTGTCGGATGCACGATGTGTACGAATTCAGATGTTGACTATGCAAGGGTTTTATTCATTCCTATGTTAACTTCAGCTTACATCCACTCCCTCCCTCGACCATCCGACCATCCATGCAAGGCCAGAGGGGGTGATGTTTATGATGGGTATGAAGTAACTTATATTTTATTTGGCTCTGTTTATGTCTGGGCCTGCTTGGTGTGTTTTTGTTACGGCTATATTGTGTGTGTGTGTGTGTGTGTGTGTGTGTGTGTGTGTGTGTGTGTGTGTGTGTTCAGGTGATGTTTTAGTAAGTTTGTTTATGTAATGTGTTTTAGTTGATGTTTAATACACAACATTATAGATACACACACACACACACACACACACACACACACACACACACACACACACACACACACACACACACACACACACACACACACACACAGGCACGCACGCACGCACGCACGCACGCACGCACGTACACTCAAACGCAATCATAACTGAGTAAACTTTCACCTCTGTTCGTGCAGCTGTGCG
>NC_136969.1:29176648-29206648 GCF_032717465.1 Coenobita brevimanus | reverse complement strand
CAGACCAAATCGAAACTACCGAAATCAAGTGAAAATTACCCAAAATTCTTCGTATTTCTTAACGATGTAAACTGTTCCCTGAATCAAATATACTGGTTATGAAGCCTAGTCATATAGAATGCAGAGAGATAAAAATTCGTAATTTAGACAAAAAATGCATAAATTGAATATACTTTGAAGGGAAATGGGTAACTCCTTCATGAAATGCAAAATAAGACGCAGATGAATAACGAAACAGATAAATATGTTACCCGGATAAGATTAAAATAAATATATATATGTATAACATCAAAATAAAATGCACCAATACATCAGGCGTAAAGAAGGCAGATAAAGTAGATAAAAAATTGTAACTTACCAATATAAATACATCCACAGGCTCCTCGTAGGGCTTGAGGTCTGTTGTCAGTAGCAGTACACGAATTCCAACTGTTGGCAGGGGAGACAGTGTTGGTAATGTTGGCAAAATAGTAATAGAAAATAATAATGATGTAATGATAACGACAATAATGTACCAGTCAATTTACCTATCTATCTCTCTTTCTATCTATTTAACCTATCTATCTATCTGTCTAACCCCAAACTTCTATTACCAAACCAAAACCATCCATCCCTTCCATCCTGATTGCAGGTATAAGCAGGTGTTATTATTATCACCATCCTTACCGTCCTGATTGCCGGTATATGCAGGTCTGTTGATGTCGATGAGGACGGTGAGGAAGGTGGGTGTGGAGTGGACTAAAGTGGTGTTCCGGAAGACCACAGTGTGCCCCCTACGACCTTCCACTTGCAGGGTGTAGTCGTCCAAGGTGGAGGCGTGTGGCACCTGGGGGTCATAGGAGCTAAAATTCGAGATCAAATTAGGGTTCGAGTTAGAAATGGGGATAAAAATGAGAGTTGGGGAGTAAGATTAGAGATAAAATTAGAGTTGGATTTGGGAGTAAAAGTGGGAACTGGGAACTGAAATTCGGGATCAAAGTAGGGTTAGAGTTAGAATTGGGAATATAAATGAGAGTTGGGGAGGAAGATTAGAGATAAAAATAGAGTTAGAATTGGAATTGGGCGTAAAAATGGGAATTGGGAACTAAAATTCGGGATCAAAGTAGGGTTAGAGTTAGAATTGGGGAAAAAAGTGAGCGTTGGAGGATAAATTTTAGGGTAAAACTGAGAACTCTGGATTAAGCCTGGAAGATGGGTTTGGTGTACTTCGTGGCTTTGGTTTTAAGTGGCTTTGGAAGTGTACTGAAACGATAAAAAGGTGTAATGCCAAAACAAAAGAGAAAAATCCTGTGATGGAGCAATAATGAGGTAGTGTAGAAGGATATAAACTGTAGGTAGTACATGAAAAAGATTAAAATGATCTCTGTGTCTCTCATCTCGCCCTCAAAATTCCTCATCCATCATCATCACCATCATCATCCCGATCTCTTTTTTCTTGCCCAAGGGTGTGTTCATTCCTAGAAACGCTGGCTAAAGTTCACTGTACACAATCGCACCCTAACTCGCTTTCCATCATCATAAGTGAGATGAAAAGAGAAAAAAAGAAAAAATCTGCATATAACTTTAAACCATGATAAGAGATTGCGGTATTTATTTTCCCACATATATTGTTTATTTTACCTGTTACAAAAATTTAAAATGTAACTTAATGTATACAAAGATTTAAATAATGAGGGTCATTTTATAGACGGATCCCTATTAAAGGCACACACACACACACACACACACACACACACACACACACACACACACACACACACACACACACACACACACACACACAAAATGTTACGCACCTCCAAGGGATGCATTATTTTTTTTTCATCTACTTCTGTTTTCACTTGTCTATTTTGGTTATTTATTCTCCTTCATAATTTCCTCTGTTTTTCTTTCAAATTTTTTCCCCCTCTATATTCTGTTTTATTTTTATTGACCCTTAATTCCCTGCCAATTTCCATATATCCCTTTCTTCCATCTTATTATTTTTTTCTTTTAATTTTCATCCTGGTCTATAATGCCTAACACGTGTGCTTGGTTCCTCACACAAAAACCTACCTGTCCTCTTTTTACCTTGATTCTGTCCTCCTCCCCCCTCCCTCCGTTCTTGGAGAGAGAGAGAGAGAGAGAGAGAGAGAGAGAGAGGGTTGTGTATGGGTGTATGCTTGTATTTTCGTGTGTGTGTGTGTGTGTGTGTGTGTGTGTGTGTGTGTGTGTGTGTGTGTGTGTGTGTGTGTGTGTGTGTGTGTGTGTGTGTGCTTATATAACCTAATGACTGTTCTTTTCTAAGGCAAATGTTTTTATAAGACTAAATTGTGCTTGTAATGGGCCATCTTCATTTTTTAGTTTGTGTGTGTGTGTGTGTGTGTGTGTGTGTGTGTGTGTGTGTGTGTGTGTGTGTGTGTGTGTGTACCGACTTACACTTACCCTCATCAAATATTTCTCTTTACACACACCTATGTATACCTGTCATGTATACTTCCATGTAGGCAGAAGGTTTACATCTAATCCTTACATGTATACCATCCCATGTATACTTTTCGAAATAATAAGCACTTATAACACCTACACTTATGGTCTATATCAATCAACGTTCCCTTACATTACAATAGTTCTTTCACCTTAACTTGGCCGAGATTTTCGTCCTTCTGGAGCTTTTGTCACGTAGCTCAGTGATAGAAGACAATATACAGTTCTACATTCCCTGCACAGCACTTCTTCGTGACTATAGCATCCAATTCTAGAGTTAATCTTTCGT
Source organism: Coenobita brevimanus (assembly GCF_032717465.1). Lineage (NCBI taxonomy): Eukaryota > Metazoa > Arthropoda > Malacostraca > Decapoda > Coenobitidae > Coenobita > Coenobita brevimanus. The sequence continues at coordinate 29,203,893 of NC_136969.1, read as the reverse complement.
TCCAACTCGGTATTCAAGATAGAGAGATGGTAATTTTAGGCCAAGTTAGAATAAAAGGGGCATAGAATCTAGAATGTTCCTAGTAGATGAGGCTGGTTTTAATAGTCTACATGTATACCCTTTCTCTAAATACCTACTTATGTATACCATTCATGTATACTTTTGCTATTAAGTTTGACACAAGCGAGACAAAAATGACCTGGGGATAGTATCTCTCTCTCTCTCTCTCTCTCTCTGGAATTCTATATGACGCAAACGAGACAAAGGTGACCTGGGGATAGTCTCTCTCTCTCTCTCGCTCTCTGGAATTCTATATGACGTAAACGAGACAAAAAAAAATGACCTGGGCATAGTATCTCTCTCTCTCTCTCTCTCTCTCTCTCTCTCTCTCTCTCTCTCTCTCTCTCCCTTACCTTCACCAGCAGCTCGCCCACGTCCCCAGGAGCAATCGTAGCCTTAGTCGACGATAAACTTGCAGACGAAGAGGACATCTGGGCACTAACTTCCACAGGAGACGAGCCTGACAGTATGCTCACCACGACGCGGTATATCGTAGAGGGACGTGCCATCAGGGGCGCGACGATGATGTAGGAACTGTGGGGTAGGAGAGGGGTGGTGTTAGTGTAAGGGGTGGTGGTGGGGGAGAGAGCAAGTGTGGATGTGGTGGTGGGGGGAGGTGATAGTAAGTGTAGAAGTGGTGGTGGTGGTGATGGTAGAGGATAAGTGTGGTGGTGGTGGTAGAGAATAAGTGTGGTGGTGGTGGCGGTGGTGGTGGTGGTGAGATGGGTGGATCAGGTTAGGGGTGATGATGGTGGTGATGAAAGAAATAAATGTAAAACTGATGATGATGGTGATGATGATCCGGGAGGAGAGGAGGTTGTGTTGGTCGGTGTGTGTGTGTGTGTGTGTGTGTGTGTGTGTGTGTGTGTGTGTGTGTGTGTGTGTGTGTGTGTGTGTGTGTGTGTAATGGTGATAGTGATGACCGTGGTGACAAAGGGGGCGAGGTTGGTGCAGTGTTGGTGATAATGATGGTAATAAGGACCCGGATTTTCAAACAAGCATAAATCAGCTCCCAGTCGTCACCCTGATTTGAATTTCTAGGAGGGACATGGGAAAGGGGGATACATTAGGCCGTCTCCTGTGTCCTCTTCATCCTATAAAAAAAAAATAATAAAAAAAATAAATTCAAGAAATCATCCCTACGAGAAAAGTGTCTGAGGTTATATCTTTTTTCTGTAGGATGAACAAGGAAAACGGAATGCTTAATATTTTCCTGTGTGTCTAGATTTTCCTGCAAAACAGATTTAAGTTACAACGGAGAATTGGTTGTATCGAATTTTCAGAACATCAATCAAGGACAATAATGGTATTAATGACGACGACGACGTTGATGATGATGATGATGATGATGATAATGATGATGATGATGATGATGACAATAATAATAATAATAATAATAATAATAATAATAATATGAAAAAGAAGAAGACGATGATGATGATGAAGAAGAAGAAGAAGAGGAGGAGGAGGAGGAGGAGGATTACACAGGATTACACAGGAAAGCAAACAGCAACAGACCTTATGGTCCTTTCGAGGCTGCTTGTTAGAGAAAACTATGACTACAAGATCTAACTCTACATGCTGAAGGATAAGGATAGTAAAGCAAGAAGGCTCCCCCCACCACCACCAAACCCTCCAGGAAAAAGTGAGAAAAACCACCATGCAGCATGGAAAAACTGACATGGAAATTTTATAGGAAACACTGGAAAGGAAAAGTCACATTCTATAATACTTTATCTATAAGCTACCCGATTGAGTAACCTGAAAGAGAAAGTAAACAAATAAAATAATAGTTACGGCATGACATTATAAATCGGTACATTGAGTTTATGGGAAGTCTGTGGACATAACGTGGAAGCTACACACTGCACAGTGTGGATGTTTAGGGGTGGTGCGGCAGCCTTGCCTGGCGCTTTTAAGGTAGGCAGCAGTCAATCAGGCCCTAGCTCCGTTCGCTCCACTGAAACAAGGAACTCTCCCATGTGGGACAAGTACACAAGTTTCATCCTGAAGCAGTGACCCCTGGTACATTAAAAAAATCCCGATGGTGGTCACTTGACTAACAGGGACCCTCAGTGATCCACAGCCCATCACAGGTCGAAAGTAAGAGTAGTGACCGTTAACTCAGGGTTATCTGTGCAGATCCTAATCTGTGCTTACTGTATATTACCTCATTTGCTTTGGGTAAATCGAAAAACGTATAATGACGTGACGTGACGCTATGTTAAGTTTACGGGGTGTTCTGTAGACATGAGGGGACTGCACAGTGTGCATGTTTAGGGGTGGTGCAGCAACCTTCCCTGGCGCTTTTTAGGCAGGCAGCAGTCAATCAGGCAATAGCTCCGTTCACTCCACCGAGACAAGGAACTCTCCCATGTGGGACAAGTATGCAAGTTTCATCCTGAAGCAGTGACCCCTGGTACATTAAAAAAATCCCGATGGTGGTCACTTGACTAACAGGGACCCTCAGTGATCAACAACCCATCACAGGTCGAAAGTAAGAGTAGTGACCGTTAACTCAGGGTTATCTGTGCAGATCCTAATCTGTGCTTATATTGCTTTCTTTGCACTGGGGAGATTGAAAAAATACAAGACGGGTGTCTTAGATAAAAGGGGACTGCACAGTGCACAGTGTGGATAACCTTAATACTTTAGCAAGCTGGGCAGAAAAATGGCAAATGAAATTCAACACAGAAAAATGAAAAGTACTTCATATTGGAAGTATTGGAGGAGGAGGAGGAGGAGGAGTAGGAGGAGGAGGAGGAGGAGGAGGAGTAGGAGGAGGAGCAGGAGCAGGAGGAGGAGGAGGAGCAGGAGGAAGAGGAGGTAGAAGCAGATGGAGAAAGATAAATTTAATATCATCATAAATTTACCGCAATACAACATAAAAGTAGAGGGACAACAAAACATTTTTTTTTTTCCAACCTTTACTCGACGTCACAGAGGTCAGAGAAAGGTGACATTATCTGAACACTCTCTCTCTCTCTCTCTCTCTCTCTCTCTCTCTCTCTCTCTCTCTCTCTCTCTCTTTCTCTTTCTCTCTCTAACGACAAAAACTCACACGCAAAGTCTCTCTTATCGGGCCATCTGACAGTTACGAATTGTTGGGAGAAGATGGATGGATGGATGATGATGTCGAAAAGGAGGAGGAGGAGGAGGAGGAGGAGGAGGAGGAGGAGGAAGGAAGGAAGGAAGGAAAGGCTAACTTCAGGTGTGTGTGTGTGTGTGTGTGTGTGTGTGTGTGTGTGTGTGTGTGTGTGTGTGTGTGTGTGTGTGTTCCATCAACCACACCCAAACTGTTACTACGAGGACAACAACTAACAAAACTAGCGCACAGAGCAAACTGGGCCTCAGGTGAACGCTGCTACGTCGTTCTGTGGTAGTAGGTTGCATGAGTAGATTTATCTCGTAAATTCTGAAGTAATGAAACTAATTGGACTAAAATTTGGAACACAGGTGAAAATTAACTGGTGGACTATCTCTCTCTCTCTCTCTCTCTCTCTCTCTCTCTCTCTCTCTCTCTCCAGGATTACTACTTACAGTCCTTTTGCGATCTCTGTACAGACCTTGAGGCAGAAATTCCACAAAACTGCACTTGCATTGGATCACTACTTACTGTCCTCTCGAAATTTCACTATAGGCCTTAGGACAGAGGTGTAATTTGCAGAATAAATCGCTAAGGAAGAGGTATTACGGAATCTCCAATGGCATTTAGCATACGATCCCAATTTCTCACATTAACGGGCTATTAGTCACCAAAATTCAACCATCAGATAACTTGGATTTTCTGGTCAATTTGTGCATGCGAAAAACTATGCTCTTTTCACTTTAACTTGGCCTAAATCTGCCATCCCTCCATCTTGAACGCTGAGTCGTGACAGTAAATTAATACTAGAATATGATGCTAGTCACGAAGAAGTGATACGGAAAGGATGCAGAGCTGTAGTATTGTCTTTTTCTGCCACTTAATTACGTGAAATATGGTGTAAAGGGACGAAAATCTGGGCCAAGTTAAGGTGAAAGAATTATAGCCTTCATCCTTTACAACTACCCCCGTATTATTATCCCTAACACCTCTTCCTTAGCGATTTGTTTTTAGATATGGCGTGTTCATATCCATTTGCGCGTTATGTATGTAAAGTGAGACGATATTACAAGAATTTACGTAACACAGAAGAGGGCAGTAAGGTGTAAGAAGCAAAATAAGTCGCTTAATAATGGGCGTTAGGGAGCTTCCTTGACAGACGAGACTATCGGCCTTGTTGTTGTCAGCTCCTCCGGCCTTGAAGTCATCCATAAACTTGACCCCCTCCCCCCCCCCAAAAAAAAAAAAGAAAAAAAAAAATGCATTATATTTTCGTCTGGTCGTCACATGCGCCTCCATGGCAACAGGTGGGGATTAATCTCGTAATCTCGGTTAACCCCTTAAATTCGATGACGTAAATGCTTAGCTTATTTTTATCATTTCTAGGCGATTAAATTTAGGATACTGGAGAGATCTAGTGGTGAAGGGTTTGATGAAGGCTATATCTAACCCCTCTAGTTTAAAAAGTCTATAATAATAATAATAATAATAATAATAATAATAATAATGATAATAATAATAATAATAATAATAATAATAACAACAACAACAACAATAATAATAATAATAATAATAATAACAACAACAACAACAACAATAATAATAATAATAATAATAATAATAACAGTAATGACGATGATGATTATGAGGTTGAGGATGAGGATGAGGAGGATAATATTAAAAAAATAATAATAATGAAAATGATGATGACGATGATGATGATGTTGATGATAAATTACAGAGGAGAGAATATTAAGATCCAATATGGAAAGTAAATCGCTAAGGAACAGGAGCTGCGAGGCCTAAACAGACGAGAATAGCCCCATAATTTATCTCTGACAGCTTTTCTTACATTATAGTTTAAATTGTCTTCATCTGAGGGAACTGGACCACTATCATAAATCGAATACTATGTCGTGGTTGTGTAAAACTCGGTGAACCTAAAATATGAGGTAGAAATAAGTCTCCTTGGTTACTAGTGAAATTCGTCTTCCAACTGAGCTGAAGGGGGTTCCGGATCTTTGTCAAAAAAAAAAAAAAGATTATTGCCCGCTGACTCATATAACTTGTATAGCGTTAAACATAATAAAGCAGAGTTATCCCGATCATGACATGGCTTTATGGTGACCGTATCATCACTCTCAGGCTCCTAGGACTCACTCTCGACTGAATAAAATCGTCTGGCGTAAGCTGGAATAAAACACTAAACTTGTCCCAACCTTGTGAGGGGTAACTCAACATCACACTGGCTGAGAGCTGGCCCCAGTGCTCAAAAGTTTATGCCCATGACAAGGTGAAGAAAATGAGAATCTAAAGTCCAGCCAAAAAAATAAAATAAATAAATAAATAAAAATAAGAAAAAAAAAATACCTGAAGAAGCCAGACAAGAGGTTTCCAATAAAGTATATTGAATGTTTTTTTTTTTGTTATGCTGCTGTACAAGAAGAAGAAGAGAAGGAAGAGGACGAGGAAGAAGAAGAAGAAGAAGGAGAAGAAGAAGAAGGAGGAGGAGGAGGAGGAGGAGGAGGAGGAAGAAAAAGAAGACGGAGAAGAAGAAATTAAAAGAAAAAGAAAAATGAAAAAGATTGAAAAAAAAAAAGATGTTCGTTTTGTGATATGTTAAACCTCCTCCTTTAACTACAGAGGCAAAATCAAGACCTTCATTAATTCACAATAAGTCTTTCCTTCAACTATTTCAAGATGTCTTTCCCTAACGACGTCCTGGAGGCGAATGGATAAAACTTGGACGCTTGGGCATGAAGGTGCGTAGTTACCCTGGCCTGTTACGCTCCTTAATTCACATACGCTACAGAGCCACCAAGAGGGGCACGCAACCAAACCTGCTCTACCCCTACATTGCGAGGACCTGAAGATTCTGTTATTGCAGCCTCCACGATTTTACTGAAGAGATAATTCAAGGTGAGGTTGGATACAGCCGTCATTAACCCTTCTCACAACACCAGGTCTCCTCTAAACTGTATCAATTTATCTCCTTGGTGGTTACAGAAAGATAATAATGAACTCTTCGGGGTGAATAGATTAGACCTGCATGACACGCTGTCAAAATGCGTAGCTGTTGAGTTTCTGGCTGTCACTGCTCTCTAATCCACACACACACACACACACACACACACACACACACACACACACACACACACACACACACACACACACAGTGTTACCAAACTGACTATGCAACCCAACCCGCTCTACCCCTTCCCTACGATGCTCCATAGATTTTGGTGCCACGGACAACACCCGACTTTACTTAGCCGTGGGGACGATCTTTATTAGTGTAGATTATAGGTGTTTTTCTTTCATCTGAGAGAACTAGCCTAATCATACCACTTGAATGTTTAGTCATGGTTGTGTGATTTTTTATGAGTCATGGGTGCGAGGTAGGAATGAGTCTCCTTGGTTACTAGTCAAATTTATCCTCCAATCTGACAACGTTTGGCCATTAACTGAGCTGAAAGAGGTTAGGGATCTTTGTCAGGCGAGATTAAAAGGACTAGAGTAAGCTTTTTTTTTTTTTTTTTAACTTTTCTCCAAATACGGTTCCCCCAAATATAAATTAATGAGTCAGAGGGTCAAAAATAATAAAACGAAAAGGCTATCTCTTTCCATGGATTAAATTTACGAGGAAATCCAAGTGCGTAGTTGCTTTAGTTCCGTCCTGTCACACCCATTGGCTATTACACACACGTCAAAGAGTTATCAAGGTGACTGCACAACCCAACCTGCTCTACCCCTTCACCACCACGACCCAGAAATGCCACTGACGCAGCCTCCTGACGATTTCATGAACCCCTTCCACACGATGATGTACTTTTGACTATTTTTGATGTCACTAGATGATTTTTAGTCAGTTCAGGACGGATCACTCTCTCTCTCTCTCTCTCTCTCTCTCTCTCTCTCTCTCTCTCTCTCTCTCTCTCTCTCTCTCTCTCTCTCGGCCGCTAAACTAATAAATATCCCTCGTACTGAAGAGACACCAAACAAGATCCCTTAACACCTGCCAACACCGAACGATTTTATTCACCTTAGGAGAGGGGGGGTTAGGCTTCAGTAAGGGGAAGGGGGGTTAGGCTTCCGTGGGAGGGAGGGGGGTTTAGGCTTACGTGGGGGGGAGGGGGGTTAGGCTTCCGTAGGGGGTTTCCTGTTTTTTTCCTCTCGTCATGCACACACTACGCATGACGGTAGTGATGATACAGGATCGAAGGCCATCTCAATTTTCTTTCAAGGACGTGTGTTTTGCTTTTCTTCTCGTTCTGGTTGCCTCCAGACGATTTGAGAGAGAGAGAGAGAGAGAGAGAGAGAGAGGATTTTGTTGATCTCTGAGAGGGATTAAGAGGGATTTTTTTTTAATGAGGTCAGATTAGCCTTCATTAATCTCTTTCTCACACACACACACACACACACACACACACACACACACACACACACACACACACACACACACACACACACACACACGCCACCGAACTCAAGCATCACTATAACTCCTTTACTTTTAGAGATCCTTACTAAGCTGAATAAAGAAAATCGTCTCTTAGCAAAAATAAAACACAAGTAAAGTCCTCGGAATGAAGGGGTTAACAATGGACCCATCTGGATACCCGCCACATACCTTTATTTATTTTTTTTTTTAGTTTATTTATTTTATTTTTTCATTTTTATTATTTATTTATTTGTTTTATTACTACATGTGGGATTCTGCAGGGATGGTATTAAGATCCGAATTCTTGGGAGGCTTCGTAACACCTCTTCCTTGGCGATTTATTTTGCTTATAACACCTTAGCATCTTCTTGTATCTCACTCATATCATTCTAATATCTATAAAAATTGGATTAATAAAGTAACCGTATATTAAAGTGTAATGTGAAAAATAAATCGCAAAAGAATAGGATCTACGAAAATTATAAATAAATCGGAAAGGAATAGGATCTACGAAAAGTATAAATAAATCGCAGAATAGGATCCACGAAAAGTATAAATAAATCGCAAAAGAATAGGATCTAAGAAAAGTATAAATAAATCGCAGAAGAATAGGATCCACGAAAAGTATAAATAAATCGCACAATAGGATCCGCGAAAAGTATAAATAAATCGCAAAAAATAGGATCTACGAAAAGTTTAAATAAATCGCAAAAGAACAGGAGTTAAGAAAAATCTATCAAAGTGTAATGTGCAAAATAAATAGCAAAAGAACAGGACCTAAGAGAAGTATAAATAAATCGCAGAATAGGACCTAAGAAAAGTATAAATAAATCGCAAAAGAATAGATGTTCAAAATATATATATATTAAAGTGTACTGTGCAGAATAAATCGCAAAAAATTAGGAGCTACGAACCCTCGAAATCCAACTCGCCACACCCAGAGATTCCTGTATTATGGAGGGTAGTTGGTGGGCTTCAGGCGGGTGCAACCTTCCATTATATCTGGCGGGTCACAAAAACTACTGGGATCATGGAGAACGACTGAACAAAGAACAAACTGAAGAACACCCCTGAAGAAAGAACATCCATGAAGAACATCCATGAAGAAAAAAACATCCCTGAAGAACACCCCTGAAGAAGGAACAACACTGAAGAACATCCCTGAAGAAAGAACAAACCTGAAGAAAGAACAACACTGAAGAACATCCCTGAAGAAAGAACAAACCTGAAGAAAGAACAAACCTGAAGAAAGAACAACCCTAAAGAACACCCCTGAAGAAAGAACGACCCTGAAGAAAGAACATCCCTGAAGAAAGAACAACCCTGAAGAACAAACCTGAAGAAAGAACATCCCTGAAGAAAGAACCCTGAAGAACACCCCTGACAGAACTGAGGATTATAAACTGCCAAGGAAAACATATGACAGAAAAAAAATATATACACTGTACCTTTTTCACTCTAACTTGGCCCAAAATTGCCATCTCTCCACCTCAAATACTGTGTTTTAGCCATAGATGAAGCCTAGGAGATTATGCTAGTCATGAAGAAGTGCTATGGAATGGATGTAGAGAATTAACATCATCTTATTCAGGCACTGAGCTACGCGAAATAGGCTTCAAAAGGACGAAAATCTGGGCCAAGTTAAGGTGAATATCTGAGAGCACTAAGAGATGGACAAACAGACACACAGACAACAGACATGACAAACAACGTTACATATCCGCCGTGCAGGGGACAAGGGAAAAAAAAAAAAAAGTGTCATTGCACTGAAGAGGTTAGTGGTCGTTCTCCTAGTGGCTTTGGAGACAGTGTAACACCTCTTCCTTAGCGATTTATTCTGCATATTACACCGCATCGTCCTCTTGAATATTACTGATGCACACAGTTTCGATATAAAAATGGGATAAATAACACATGCGCGAATGTTAGGGCGTAAAATAAAATAAATCACTGGAGAGGATTTGCTACGAGCCCTCCTGTGTCAACAAGAATGGAAACACTCATCACAATATCACCTGAGAAATTACCTGAAAAAATATTAATGAAAGACGAAGGGAAGAGCAGGGAAATCGGGACTGAACTGCCTAGCCCAGGGTCCCTACGCTTCTAACAGGGCAAAAAAAAAAAAAGGGGGGGGGAATTAGATGATGGAAAGACGGACATTATCGCCAGGTGGAAGGCCCTCTCGCAGTGAAGGGGTTAAAAGAGCATCAAGCCAAAGCAGACATCACCGGCAGCCTGCTCTCTTTTTCCTTTTTTTATTTTTGGGTCTGCGTGTCTGCGTGGGCCGCCTCCCTGACCGGTTTTCGAAGCATCCTTGCCGGCTTATCCCACGTTCCAGAGCCGGCATGGTAACACAAGAAACTATACTGCTTTTAATAGCATCACTTACTTTGCTTTTGTCTTTTCTTTTTCTTGATATTTTTCTTTCCTCCTCTTCTTCGTTTATTACTTTTCTTCTTCTTCTTCTTCCTCTTCCTCCTCCTCCTCCTCCTCCTCCTCCTCTTTCTTTAATATATACGAATGACTATTTTGTTCAAGAAAGACGCCTGCTAACAGGAAGGTTATATTTTGCTTACATTAATCCTTTTGGTGCGAGAGACTTTTTGGAAGCTGATTTAAAATTGTCGGAAAGCAGCAAGAACAGATGTAGTAGTAGTAGTAGTTGTAGTAGCAGTATTATTATTATTATTATTAGTAGTAGTAGTAGTAGTAATTGTTGCTGTTGTAGTTGCATCCCCAGGTTCATCTTAACGTGAACCCACTGGATTGCAGGCCGAAGTTGCCCGCCTTCTGCAGTCCACCATCCTTATTTCTGTGGATAGGAAGTGCACTGAGGGATTGTGCATAACCGGGCAGCTCCACCACCCTGTCAAATCGGTGCCACCACATGAAGGCGTCCCTCTACGAATTTACCATCGAATTCAAGGGGTTAAAATGGAATAAATTAATGAGGGATAAGGCAACACAACCCTGATTCTGGTTTTTAGTCCCGAACACCTTTATTTGTGTGTGTGTGTGTGTGTGTGTGTGTGTGTGTGTGTGTGTGTGTGTGTGTGTGTGTGTTTTTGTGTGTGTGATACCAGTTCTGCACGTCGCATACGTTCTGCACTTAACCTTAAACTTTGGGTACACACAGTCGCAGGCAGCTAAGAAAACAAACTAATTATAAACAAAGCCAACTGTATATTAAACAGACTGCGCCACATACCCTACCTAGACAGACAAACAGAGACACAGACAGGCAGAAAAAGACAGACAGACACACTGAGACAGACCGACAATAAAACAATACCAAACAGTATTTTAAACAGTCCTAACGACCCAACCTAGACAGACAAACGGAGATAGACAGACAGGCAGACAGAAAGAGACAAACAATCCTTAAAACAAACAGAATATGGTACAGAAAAACAGAACCAAACAACATATTAAACAGACAGACCCACACGTCCTACCCAGACTAACAGACGAAGATACACAGAGATGCAGACACAGACAAACAGACAGGTAGGCAGACAGAGACAAACAGATATTACACAAACAGAGTATCAAACAGAATATCAGGGTTAAATAGCATATTAAACAGAGAACCTCCACTCACCCTACCCAGACAGACAGACACACAGACAGACGGAGAGGCAGACAAACAGACAGGCAGAGAGAGAGACAGACAGGTAGACACATAGTCAAAGAGACACAGACAGACGGAAAGACAGATATAGACAGACAAACAGAGAGACTGAGAAAGACAGACAATAAAGAAAACACATTATCAAAAGGACGATCAAATAGAAAATCAGACAGAGGCAAAAACAAAAGAAAAACACACACACACACACACACACACACACACACACACACACACACACACACACACACACACACACACACACACACACACACACACACACACACACACACACACACACGCACACACCATACCCACTCCCTGTATCCAATCTCGCCCCTGCTAGACTCTCCTTAGTATTAAAACAGACGCTCCATTGACTCTATCATGAAAAGCTCTAAAATTCTGCTGCAGCTGACACTACACGATTTTATTTAGCTGGAAGTGGGTCATAGGAGCTGGGAGAGTTAATACTGGTGCCACTGACCCTCTCATGGCCGGAACAACTCTAGTCATATAAAGGTCTCACATTTATACTGGGCACTCCTTACAATCTCACAATCTCCAGTCTACTTTTTACTTCAATTATGCACTCACCTATTTTCTTGTCATCCATTTCTCTCTCTCTCTCTCTCTCTCTCTCTCTCATTTCCATTCACCAACACAACACATACGCGAGTCACCTTCTTTCTCGACCACCATTCTTTTACTCTTTGCCCCCTTTACTTTCAAAACCCGTCTCTCACATTTCCCCAAATCTCTAAACCATACTACAAAGACTCTGTTCACTATTAAATAACACATCTTTATCCACACACAACAGATTTGAAACAGTCCACCTTTCAACATTCCTCTCTAGTTTTATTTTTGTTTCCACATAATTTTCCCTTTGTCTCAGTATACAGAGGACGGTTTTCAATAATTCTGAAAGTTAATCATAGAGGTAACCCGCAAATCTACATCTATAACCTTCGCGACGCTGAGTTGGTAGGCGAAGGGCGGTACGTCAATCACTTTTCCCCCCCAAATCTCTCCTGCAACGGCTTCGTGTATGCTCGCCTTCCTCCCTGCCTCCCTCTATTGCAAATCACATTACACTCTCCTCAAGGCTAATCGGCAACAATATTTAACAGACAGACGAACTGAATAAAATAAAAACAAAATATGAAAAACACACAACAAAACGGACTAACTGATAAAATGCCAAGGAAAAATATTAAACACTGTCAAACACATATCTACTTCTCCCAGCCTCTCTCTACTGCAAGCTCCAAAATCCTGTAATATAGAAAACAAGATATGAAACAGACAGGCAAACAGACTACCAAATCAGAAGCTAAGAAAAAATATTAAACACAGTCAAACAGTACATTAAACAGACGTACCTACTTCTACTAGCCTCTCTCTACCGCATACCCCAATACGCTGTCCCCAATACCAAGTAGAAACCGCTTGCGTATCAAACAGGCTAACAGAATACAAAACAGAGATTCAAACAGCATATTAAACAGACCTACCCACCAGCCATCCTCGCTGTTGCAAACCCCGTTCCCTCTACACAGTCCCCAATATGAAATACACACTGTCACTGTTTACGCGTGAACGACACTATGAAAATCGGTAACAAAAATGAAAATCCCTTCACATCCACGGCTCTCTCTAACTCACTAATTCCTGAGATGTGTTTTTCATACTGTTTTTACCATATGAAGTTTTATGTCAGCTTAGAATTTATTTATTATTATTATTATTATTATTTCTTTTTTGACTGAAGGAATTCGAATAGCTCTGGATTTTTGTCTAATTATTTTTACCACACTGAATTTTTTTCAAGTTGGATGAGTTAGTTATAGCCTTAATATACCCCTTCAGTACAAGAGGCCTTTTTGAAATTGGAAAAATATCGTCAATTCTCTGTTCACTTTAACCAGGCGTAAAATTACCGTCTCACTATCTTCAGTTTTGTGCTGTGGCAAGGGATTAACACTGGAATAATATGCTAATCATGAAGAAGTGCTATGGAAAGGTTGTAAAGTCGAAGCAGTGTCTTTTTCTGCCACTGAGCTACGGGAAATAAGCTGCAAAAGGACGGTAATCTCTGCCAGTTTAAAATGAATGCACTGTAGTGTCAGCGAGAATGGTGGACGTCACGTAAGGATTTATGTAGTATCCCCTTATTTAAGAAAATGGCCTATATATTTACACTTGCTACCGCCAGGCGATTTTTTTCAGCTGCTTAGAGTCCTCCCGCAGTGAAGAGGTTAATAAATAGCTTACTTTTAGAGAGAGAGAGAGAGAAGAGTCAGTACCGAGAAAAATGACATTCAGTTTCCCTTTCCCTCCTCCGCCTCCCACCTCCCCTATCTCCATTCCCCCCTTCTTTTCCCTCACCTCCCTTCCCTCTCTTCTCTCCTCCCCATTCCACCGCTCCCCCTCCCCTCTCTCCTGTCCCCCCGAGCCTCTTTTCTCTCCACTCCCTCCACTTACTCCTCCCCTCCCCCTTCCAGCTTCCCCTCTCTCCCCTCTTCCTCCCTTCTATCCTCACCCCCCTTCCCCTTGAGTTTCCTCCCATGTCATCTCATCCCTCCCCTCTCTTCACTCCTTCCTCCCTCTCTTCAGTTCAGTTTTCTTCTCTCGTCCTTCCCCCATTCTCCTCTTCCCTTCTACTATCTTCTCTCTCTCTCTCTCTCTCTCTCTCTCTCTCTCTTTCTCTCTCTCTCTCTCACCCATCCCACCTCTCCTCCTTACCTTATCTCTCCCTCTTTTCTCCCATTCCTCTCCTTTATCCTGCCACCTCTCTCACTTCTCTCTCCTCCCTCCCTTCCTCTTCCCTCCTTTACTTCCTGTTCCTCACCTTGACCACATCCCACCTTAGTTTTACTCCCTTCACCCCGCCCGTCATGCTCTCATCCGGTTCCCACAATCATCATCATCATCATCATCAATATCATCATCACTGTAGTTACCATCATTATCATCATCATCAATATCATCATCACTGTAGTTGCCATCATCATCATCATCATCATCATCACTGTAGCCATTATCATCATATCATCATCATCGTCGTTATTGCAGTCATCCTCATCCTCAATATCACTATCAGCACTGTACATCATCATCATCTTCATCCCTAGCTCCCTAATCTCTTTCGGGACAAGAATCCACGGAGGAAAAGGTGCCAGGGAGCCTCTTTACCTGACCAGAAAACAGGCCTAGACAAACAAAAAGCATAACCCACTCAAGTCAAGTCGTGTAATGAAGGGTTGTGTGATTGTGAATGCAGGGAAAAACTTGCCGTACTTGAATATAAGGGACCACAATTGGGACCATCGGATATAACGGATTCTCGGCTTTAACGGACCAGACTTCCCCCTAATGAGTCCGTTACAGTGAGATTTACAGTATTTGCACAGAACTGAATGTGTAGGTTGGTACAAAGGGAAGCGATATTCTTGCCTGAAGTAATTGTAGTCTAGATATACCTTAGAAAGTGTAATGCAGGGTGCGTTAATGAAGAATCAAGAACAAAAATGGCTACTCGAAGCTGGAAGTCTTACTCTTATTTTCTTCTGGCTGTGGTTAGACAACATTCAGCTTAAACCCTCTGACTTAGGAGGGTTAAAGTACAGTAATCATCACTATAGCGTTGATGGCCAGATGTTGTTGGTCTGGAAGGCTGATTTGACTAGCAACCAAGGAGACTCAATGCTACCTTATAGCTAACGCTCATTGAATTTAATGCGACCGTGAATTAGTATCCTGATGAAATAAAACAGACTATAACCTTTTTCAGTTAGAGGACCCATTTAAAATAATAGTTTGGTTACTACTAAATGATGCTCTTCGTTTCGGACAGAAGGAGTTGAATGCTAACAAGATTTCACATACCCACAGGAGTTTCCGTATACCTACACCTAACCCAACCGCAGATGGTGTATTTGAAGGTAACTGTGGCTGTTATTCTGGTCGGGTAAGGAAGCTCCCTAACACCTCTTCCTTAGTGGCTTGTTTTCGGATACGGATGGCTAATATCCTTTTGTACGTCATTTATGAAGAATATGGCGATGCTGGGAGAATATGTATATCACAGAAGGGGACTGTAAGAAGTGACAAGCAAAATAAATCGCTTAGGAAGAGGTGGTAGGGAGCTTCCTTACCCTTGACAGCAGGAAGTCATTATGGTTAAAATCTGAACGTACAAATAAAGACAAAAATAAAGATTAGCCTAGCCCACATCAGCCATACCTAGCCTAGCCTCTGACAGCGAGTTTGGAGGTGGCTGTGTTAGCATGCTGGAGAGTGGATGGGGGTTGAGGCTGTGCGTGTTCGGCTTTGGGATGCCTTCGGGTACTTTCTGCGTCTGACATCATGCATTTGTATTGTATATTTAAACTGCCATTGATTTTGTTAGCTTTTGTCCAGTTATGTATCTCCTGTATTTTTCTTTTCCCTTTTCTTTATTTTCTTGAGCTTCTGTCCATCTTTTTTTCTTGAGGGGGGGGGGTGAGGAGAGGCTGTATTTTCAAGTCTATATTTCACTTACTGACATTGTGCATCTAAACCAAAATCATTTCACGCCAGCTAAACATCCTGTTGTGCCTCATAGTTAATTTTTCTTGCTTCTTTCCCTTCATTTTAGTTTGTGTGTGTGTGTGTGTGTGTGTGTGTGTGTGTGTTTAAGTTCTATTTCAACTTCCTTCAAACATTCCAACATTACATTCTGAATCAGCTACAGCCCTTCATGACATACCAAGCCACCCTGCCGCATACATATCCCCCCCTCCTCTCTCTCTCTCTCTCTCTCTCTCTCTCTCTCTCTCTCTAAATCTTTCCCCCCTTTTTATCGAATCTCTTTTCCTCTCCGTTACCTTCCTTTCGTCTTGCTTTTCATTTTCTTCCTTCCCAGTCCTTATTTCTCTCTCTCTCTCTCTCTCTCTCTCTCTCTCTCTCTCTCTCTCTCTCGACTAACATAATCTTAACAATACCTGTGTGTGTGACTAAACCTACCATATCAGCCATACAGGACATAAACAACCTGATATGGGATCCGTGTATGGTAAAGAGTGTTACCAACCATCCCCTGACAAACAAAACAATCAAAACAAACAAGACAGGGAAGCGACAAAGACTAAGAAACCACTAACAAAAACAACATAAACAGGACAAACAAGGGACAAACGAAAGAAGACAAGCAACAGGCAAGTGCAGTGCAGGCCAGGTGGCACAAAACAAAGACAAGTAGTAGTAGTAGTAGTAGTAGTAGTAGTAGTAGCAGTGGTGGTGGTGGTAGTAGTAGTAATCATAATAATAGTAGTAGTAGTAGTAGTAGAAGTTGTAGTATAACTCGGCAGGGAACCCACCTATCATATCAGTGCTTCAACGTGAAGGCATCCCTCTCCAGCATCACACAAACAAGAAATGAGACAAGCAAACAAGTAGGGGAAAAAAAAAAACAGGTGGACCATATAAACAGGTTGAACATAAACAGGTTCCATAATGCCGCTGAATATAAAAAAGAAAGAAAGAAAGAAAGAAAGAAAGAAATTGGGACAGGCTGATTATGCGAGGACGCCTACACCAAGATACGTCAAGGGAACAGAGAGAACGTACAGATGTGGAGAACGTAATAAGAGTAGGCAGAACGTAAGATGAAAATGGCTGAAAGTAGACAGATAATTGTTGGAAAATAGGGAAACATCTGGCAGAGAACAACAATAATAATAATAATAATAATAATAATAGTAAATACTCACGATCTAGTGCCAAGGAACATGGGGTGGTCTCTTCCAAACATCCTCAGAACCTTCCTCTGAGCGCTGTTCAAAAACCTCTCGTCTTCACCCCAGCTGGTCCTCCACGGCCATTCCTCCCCGACCTTAGTACGCCCAAAAGCGCCCAAATCTGAGCCCCTGGTACGTCCAAACGGGTCCAACTGTCCGCCCCTGGTTCGCCCAAATGCGGCCGAATTTCCAGGCCTCGTACGCCCAAATGCGCCCAAATCTCCAGCCCTTGTACGTCCAACATTAGGTTGATTTTTGTTGCGGTCAGAAGTAGGCAACCTGGCGTCTCTAGGTCGTGGAAAAGTCGGCTTGCTCTCCTCCTGTTTGAGATTTCTTACTTCTGGGGCCTCTGTTTTGTCCTGGGCGCCCGTTTTCGCAGCCAAGACGAGGAGGGACGCAAGTAAAATGGTGACTGCCTTTGCTTTGGTCATTTTCCCCGCTGCATGTGGATCCTACGGCCGTGTCAGCTGCCGCCTTGAAGTACGTCACACACACGTCTTCCTGTTCTGGGCAAAAAGAGAGAGGAAGAATGTTAGAGGCAAAAAGAGGGATTATCAAGGCAAAAAACAGAAGGAGAATTTTGTAGCAAGTGGAGAAAGTATTGTACGTCACACACACGTCTTCCTGTTCTGGGCAAAGAGAGAGAGGGAGAATATTAGAGGCAAAAAGAGAGATTATTAATGCAGAAAACAGAAGGAGAATTTTGTAACAAGCAGACGAATGTTAATCTCATGGTTGTGTGGATTTTCTCAGATATATAAAAATCATATATGGCCCTCAGCAGCTGCCTTGTAGTTTCTCACATGTCTTCTTACTCTGGATATTTAAAAAAAAAATGGAAAGGAGAAAAGAAAAGAGAGAAATATTAGTAAGGGGAGCAGCGAGGTGTTAAGGTAGGCTAATTATCTAGCTACCTGATTTTAAAAAGCCTCTAGTAAGCTGAGGAAATTCGTCTGAGTTAACAAGGACGAAAAGTCGACCTACGGATGAATGGATGAATAGGAGCAAAATATATGTTATGGTAAGTGTTGGTGATATAGGGTGGGTATGTGACATTAGCTCATTAAACAAATCATGTATATATCAGTTAATCTATTTTCATCGTCATCTTCATCATCAATTTGACACTTTTAAAATGGGGTGGGAAGGATTAATAAAAAATCTCTCTCTCTCTCTCTCTCTCTCTCTCTCTCTCTTACACACACACACACACACACACACACACACACACACACACAACCGTCTCGTCTAGTTTCTAATCCCCATGCCAGCAATTTCCCACCTTACACACCCTCGCCATAGAAGGCAAACTAGAGTATACGAATTACATCTGACTCAACATTCTTCCGCTACCCTCTACCTTGTAAGTTTCCTTCATTAATTCTTGTCGTTTTCTTATCTTAATGCAGAGTCACGTACTATCATTTCCTCCCCCTCCTCTGTCTCTTTTTCTGTCTCTGTCTCTGTCTGTCTTTATATATATATATATATATATATATATATATATATATATATATATATATATATATACAGTACATATCATCAGCCATTGCAAACTCACTGTCGAACAGAAACCTCCCCCAACCTTCTCCACGAGTTTTTTGACTGAGCAAATCTCTTCCAAGTTTAGCCTGCAAACTTCTCTACCTCATCTCTCCACCTCCTGTCTGGCCTTTGTCTGCTACGCCTGTATATAGGCTATACAGTAGTGTGTGCGTGTGTGTGTGTGTGTGTGTGTGTGTGTGTGTGTGTGTGTGTGTGTGTGTGTGTACGTAATTTATATAACACTCATGCACGATCACATACGACCACCATATGGGGTGATACGACCTTGGAGTTCAAATGTCTGTCATTGCACATCCAGACACCACAATTCCGGAAGGGGTGGCATCGCTTCCATGTCATCCTATCCTCCGCCATCAGTGCAGTTTCTATGCAATACAGTAAATATCCAGTGGTAGGGGGGGAGTGTGAGGGTGGTACGACTTGGCACGACCTTGGTGTTATGGGGACATTACGACCCATTGTCACGGTGATTGATGGGGAGAGACAGACACCCACACCTACACTTGATACAAAAACTACTATATTCTTACACTCTTTCATTACCACTTCCCTCTAAGCTGAATATAAACGTTTGACATTAGTGAGAATATTTTAGAAACCTTATTTTGGTGAAGGATGCTTTGGTGAAGGATGCTCGTTTGTCCCTACTCAGTAACAACCTCTTTTCTACGCTGAGTATGACTGGCAGAAGGAGGAATATATTTTTTAAAGCCTCAACTGTGCTGAAAGAGGCTTGTTTGTCCCTACTCAGCAACGATCCCGCTTCCCACGACACCCCATCTTCCTTACAGCCTCGCATCTTCTCTCTCCATCTCATTCTGCTTTTGGCCTCACAGTCCACCTCCTCTCAATCACCTCATTCCCACACACTCTTCTAGTCAATCTCTCATTCCCTGTATCATCTTTCCAGCTCCACCTCGTTCTCCTCCTAACCGCCCCTCACTCATACCCTCCTAGTTAGTCTCTCTCCGTATAATCTTTGCATCTTCATCTCCTTCTTCGTCTCCTCCTCCTCCTAACCACCTCTTACTCACACTTTTCTAGTCACTCGCTCATCCTTGGTCTCCCTCGCCTTCTCCTAACCACCTCTTACTCATACACTCTCATATAGCTGGTTTATTTTTACCTGAGAGATTTGCCACCCCATTTAGACAAGGTGAAGGTCAACTGTGGTCAGAATGGAGGATAATTTTGACTAGTAACCAAGGAGACTCATTCGTACCTCGTAACTAAGGCTCATAGGAATTTGTACACCCACGATGTTGTATTCAACTTACGGGAGTGGCCCAGTTCCCTCTCGTTAAAATAAATCAATTATTGTCAAGTGCAGAGTAATATGGTGAAGCTTGACTGTGAATGTTCGAATATTTTGCATAAAAGACAAGGATAGCACCCGACAAATATCCCTTAAGACACGCATTCATAGCCCTTAACCCCCCCCCTAGTCCAGTGGCTTTTTTTTTTTTTTTTTTTGTTCTAGCTACTTCCTGACGTTTTACTTTAACTTAGGAAATCGTCTGGTAGCAGGAAGAATGAAGTAAATAATAATAATAATAATAATAATGATAATAATAATAATAATAATAATAATAATAATAATAATTATATCACCCAGATTCAAGGGGGCTTAAAATTGACAGCACACGTTCCCCACTGGTTAGATGGTCGACCCAGAAAGTAGAAAAACATATCGGTTGCGGTCCTTGTCGAAATCCTTCACTACGACGACTGGGAGGACGAATGCAAGCAGATGAGGCAGCGGTATCCGTATTTCCTACTTCCTATGATCTCCAGTCTTTCAAAAGCAGGCGTGTCCAGGCATCTCGAAATGAACGGATCTTGAATTTGGCTCTCCCTTTTTTTTTTTTTTTTTTTCTTGAAAGGAACGGTTTGCGAGCTCATGGCGTTTGGTTCCTTCTTCCTTGCATTAAAAAAAAAAAAATCTAGCCGAGGCGGGGAAAAGCAAGTAAACATAACCCACATCTTTTATTCATCAGTAATATATCACTTCTGTCATGGCGGCAGATGGACGAAGTCGGTGTGCTATGATATCTACAAGGCTGTTAGCTGGAATATTTTGTACCCTTGTATCTTTGCTTGGTAGCGGGTGGTGGTGACTATTATCCCCTCACCTGATGTAGTGCTGCCTACTTCATCTTTCACCTTTATCATTCTTTTTCTGTGTCTGCCCTCCTCTCTTCATATTTTTCCCATCTTTCCTGCCACTTTTTATTGCTCTTCTTTCCTTTTCAGGCAGCTTTACATTGAGTATCAAGCCTAATGGTTTCCTTTAAGCCAGGAAACCATTTACAACGCTGGGTGGTAACCATATAACCAACCCATATGTGTTTCCCACTTGTCAACAAATGGGTTGGCGGAGGGTTAGTGCCCCTCCCCGTAAAGCAATTAACTCAAAGACAAACGGTCACCCCTTACGAGATTATGGCACCTGACTATAGACAGATAAAACTCGACTTAAAATTGAAATCTCTCCAAAATTCTCAGTTGTAACAAGAGATTAACACCAGAATAAGATGAATTGCAATGATTATAATGAATTGCTGTGAAAATGAGTGTAAGGCTATAGTACTGTCTTACTCTAATCTCAAAGTGCGTGGTATAAGTCGCCAAAGGACGGACATCTGTGCCAAGTTAGAGTAAAAAGTATATAGTATCATTTGTATTCTCGCAAGTTTAAGTTCTGTAGATTCAGTTCCTTAGCGGTGTATTTCCTGCGTACCACAAGTAAATATTTTCCTGTATGCTATATATGTAATCTGTGTTAATATTGGGAAGATCTATTTGACATAAAAGTTAATAACGAGGTTTAATATTCACGAAAAATCCCTAAGGAAGAAGTGATTATTCGGTTTTATTATATGAATCCCTTTTGACACTAAATAAGTCTTATGGTGGTGTATCATTTTCATTATTATTATTATTATTATTATTATTATTATTATTATCATTATTATTATCTGGACCTTTACATCCTGGCTGACTCAGACTTTTAAACGTTTGCTCTTTAATGTCAAAACGTTTCTGTTACTATACATCTACGGTAATTATAAATACTGTACACATAATTATATATAAAATTACCCATGTGTTCTTGTGATTAAGCCCCAACAGGACGAAATAAATAGATAGATAGATGGACACATGTAGAGAGAGAGAGAGAGAGAGAGAGCGCTCAGGTGTTCAGGTGATTATCGCCCTAAATATTCCCTACTTAACCCCTTCAGCCCCACGACGTCCAACATACATTTTTTTTACTCTTATTTCCAGACGATTTTATTCATCTTAGGAGACGATTTTTTTTCATCTTAGGAGACGATTTTTTTCATCTTAGACGATTTTACTCATCTTAAGAGAATTTTTTTCATCTTAGGAGACGATTTTTATAATCTTAGGAGACGATTTTTTTCATCTTAGGAGGCGATTTTTTTCATCTTAGGAGACGATTTTTTTCATCTTAGGAGACGATTTTCGATCTGGAGGGGTTAGATAGAGCCTTCATTAACCCTTTCACTGCAAGAGGGGTTAGTAAAGATGAATGAAATCGTCTTTAATTCGCAAAAATTTATCTATCTATCTATCTTTCTATCTATCTATTTATCTACCTATCTACCTACCTATCTATCACTCTGTTCATCTGTATTTCTGGCCATTTATCTGTGTCTGTCTATCAACCTGTCACACACACACACACACACACACACACACACACACACACACACACACACACACACACACACACACACACACACACTCACACACATAACTCATCCCCATTCGACACGCACCTGTCCTCATCCACACCCCTCCCTCTCTCACTGTCCTTCACTTCTTCACTGATATTCTTGTTTGATTATTCACTTGCTTTAGTTTGATTATTCACTTGATTTTGTTTGATTATTCACTTGCCCTTGCTTGTTTCTTCACTTGATTTTATTTGGCTATTCACTTGATATTGTTTGATTATTCACTTGATTTTGTTTGGTTATTCACTAGATCTTGATTATTCACTTGCCTTTGCTTGATTATTCACTTGCCCTTGCTTGATTATTCACTTGCCCTTGTTTGATTACTCACTTGTCCTTGTTCTGTTATTTATTTGCCCTTTCCTGATTATTCACTTGGCTTGTTTGGTTATATATTTGCCCTTGTTTGATTATTCACTTGGCCTTGTTTGACTGACTACGTGAAATAAACTGCCAAAGGACGAAAATCTGGGCCAAGTAAAGATGAAACAACTGAGGGATTTTTTATTTTTTTTTCATGTGAGATTATGCGTCTTAGTCAAGGTGGCACAGAGGACTTCGCAATAACTCTCCCTTAGCGATTTAGTTTGCATATGACACCTTAACATTCTCTTTCACGTATCTGTATCATCATTGCTATGGACGGGGGTAGAGAGAAGCTCCTTCGTGTGGTGGCACAAATATATATATAGGTGGTTCTCCTGCCCAGTTCCAAAAAAAGAAAAAAAAAGGAAAAAAGTCCCTCAGCTCTCTCCCTATCCCGAGAAAGGTGGATGGTGGAGTGTAGAGATGGAGAGTTTCAGCCTGCACTCCACTGGGTTCACGTTCAGATGAGCCTGGGGCCACAACTACAACGTTAGGAAAAAATACACCTACATACAGAGTTCTGAGCTTAAAGAAAAAAAAATCAGATTATTTTGCGATCGTATTTTTGTTACTGAAAAACATTCCCAAAATTCAGACTTCCCTGGAGATTAGTGGAGGGATTTTGCATCCTTAATTAAAGTTTGTAATTCAAGTTTTTGGCGGGGAAACAGAAAAAGGCAACAATACCTTTGATCTTCGTTTTTTAAAAGCACTCTGTCCTGGTATCTAGAAATGAACGAATCTGGAACTTGGCTTTCTTTAGCAAACTTTCTTTGGATCTAACATGTTTTGTTAGGTGTGAGTCTTTCTTTTTTCTTTTCGTTTTCTTTATTTTTTCGTGCGTTAAAAATAAGTTAGGTTACTTGTGGTTTTCACTCTCCCTCCGAGGTCAGGTCTTGCAATGGACCGAGTTTGGAATGATGCTGATACACACAAACAGATGTGAGATAAAATGAAGACTAGGCCCACCATAATAAAGTTAGCTATTCAAATTCTTGGCGGAAAAACGTAGCGAAATTTAATTATACCGAAACTTAAGGACTAATGGAAGCTTTCTAATGAAGTAATGAAACATGACGAAGGTGTGAGATGGGACAAGATCGGCGGGAGTATCGTGCAGGATGGGAACTGGACAGAATCCCCGTGACGGAGGGCAAGATGTAATTATACCAAGGTTCAGGGACTAATGGCAACTTTCTAATGAAGTAATGGTAATATGACGAAGGTGTGAGGTGGGGCAAGAAAGGAGGAAGCATCGTGCAGGGGGGTACGTGGACAGAAGGCTGGTAGTGACGTGATAATGTCAGAGGTGCCGCAAAGTGGTTCACATCTACAGGGAATTTCCCCCCAAGAAACATTACAACCTTCACCAGGGACGTTGTTCAAACACACACGTAACTGTTTTCTTTTTTGAGGCCGTGAAATTTGTCAAGATTTAAAATGGCCTAGATCTTTTCGCTATTTGCATTCTATACCGACGTCATTTACTGTAAGCATTATATACGGAGCATTGCCAGGTATACAAAATATTTATCCAGAATTTTCAACTTTACCACGGAATATATTTTAAAATTTTACACAAACACCTTCCTACATTCTGTTTTTTACATTTCTGAGAAGAATTTTTTAGTATTTCCTCTTGGTCTTGTGTGTGTGTGTCTGCAACAAACTTTCCAACACAGCAGTCCTTTCCTAGTATTGGACAAGGATGTTACACACACACACACACACACACACACACACACACACACACACACACACACACACACACACACACACACACACACACACACACACACACACACGCACACTTTTTCCTTGCTACCAATCTTACATACGAATTAAGATCAAGAAAAATGTACAATTTTGGGCTAAGGAGTGGAAGATTTTCACCCACATCTTCCATTGACCCATCACCACAACGGATAGGCAGCCAGGAGTGTGCAAATACCAACACAAATATCCTTAACACACTCAAGCCTCGAAACTATACACTCACAATCACATATTTTTTTTTTACTCATTGCTTTCGTGATCATTGAACAGCCACCATCACAAATATCCATACACACTGATGCCCAAAAAAATATAATACAGTCACTAAAATATGCCGCGTTCTCCATCCTTCCATAGAATTTTAGTGAGAAAAATATACCTCATTATCCATCCATCCAAAAAACTTCCAGTCGACAAAATAAATCTCGTTGACTATCATTCCACAAAATTCTAGTAAAAAAAGGCCCCGTTATCCACCCTTCCATAAAATTCTAGTACAAAAAGGCTTCGTTAACCATTCTTCCACGAATTTCTAGACACCAAAATATGCCTCGTTCACAATTGCCTCCATAAAACCATACTTATCAAAATATTTATCATTATTCGTTGCTTCCATGAAATCCTAAAAGCAACACCAAATTCGCTTCCTCCTCACCAATTTATCTCTGTATATGTCGAGTTTATTATTTTCGACGGTGATATCTTAGGCGAGAGAGAGAGAGAGAGAGAGAGAGTGTGTGTGTGTGTGTGTGTGTGTGTGTGTGTGTGTGTGTGTGTGTGTGTGTTACGCGATTTATGTTGGCATTAAAAAGATATGAACAGCGTAAAAGAAAAAGAAAAACAGGTGTAATATTCAAGACAAATCGCCAAAAAGAGGTGTCAGCAATCGTCCTTTTAGCTCTCTCTCTCTCTCTCTCTCTCTCTCTCTCTCTCTCTCTCTCTCGAATTTTTTGCTACTTTAGGGAACATAATTTTTCACTTAGCCTACTCTACCCACGCGATCCCCCTTCCTCGCCCCCACCCCCACCTCTCTCTCTCTCTCTCTCTCCTCTCTCTTTAACTTACACCCAAGTCCATGTGGCCTTTACCCAGTGCCGTCTAGCCCACTTCTTGTCCTCTCAGTGAAAGGTCCAGGCAATGAACTTGTTACTCTCTCACTTTCTCACTTCTCTCTCTCTCTCTCTCTCTCTCTCTCTCTCTCTCCCTCGGCCAATTTAGGTCACTGGAATGTCACCCTCTCTTTCATTCTTTATTTCAGCCAGTCATTCTTTACTACGCCAGTCGGAAGCCTTGACACACTGTTGTCTTAGTCATTATCATCACAATCGTTATCATTATCATTATCATCATCATCACCATCGTTATCATCATTATCATCATCGTTATTATCATCATCATAATCATTATCATCATCAACTTTACACGTGGTGGGTGGCAGTGAGAAACAGGAAATTGTTATAGAGAGAGAGAGAGAGAGAGAGAGAGAGAGAGAGAGATGAAGAAACAGTAAAAAAGAGAGGAATGTGTATAAGACAAGACGATAGTGCAAAAGAAAGTGTAAATGAGAGGAGAAGGAAAAGAAGACGGAGGTGAGGAAAGTGTAGAAAAGGAGAAGACAAAACAATGCTGAGGAAAGTGTAAAAGATAGGAGAAGATAATGCTGAGGAAACTGCAAAGGAGTGGAGAAGAAAGTGCTGAAGAAAGTGAAAAAGATAACCACATTCTTGTCGGTTTTGCAAGCTCATATTCACCTCTTCCTTCACAGTTTATTTTGCATACTGCGCTCCAATATTCTCTTGTATATCTATCTGTATATGTATTTATATCTGTATGTGTCTGTCTATATCTGTATCTATATCTATATCCATATCATTATCTAAATATATATTCACAAAGTCTGCATTATTATCACAATGAGACTAATGTGCCTTGCTACATCTCTATAATGTCTGGTGTTACATCTTCCTTATATCAATTACCTGTCCATATATATCATAAACGAGATTATATACCATAAAAGGGGTGCTAAAAGAACTTCTATGCCCACAAAACTGCAGCCTAAGGAGAGAAGAGAAAAATAAATGGCCAGTTTTGCAGAGGAACACAAAGGTAAGCAAACAGCAACAAACTAGCGATCCTTTCGAGGGTGTAATAATATGTTCACCTGAAGAAGATCACTACACTCAGCCTGACCAAGATCGCTACACTCCTCCCCGCTCAATTGATGGCCAAGCGTTGTCAGATCTGAAAGTCGATTTGATAAGTTACAAAGGAGACGCATCCCTAAATCATACATAAGTCTCATCGAATTTCATGTAACCTCAACTGTAGGAGAAGCCAGGAGAAAAAAAAAGTAAACAGTATTAACAGGGTGCGTTATGACTACGGTATCTATCCCTTGAATCTGACGCGAGGGAGGCAAAGCTTTACCCGGGAAAACAAAGGAAAGAATACGAAGCTGATGGTGAGGGGCACACCGAAGGAATGCCAGGCCTGAGTCGGACAAAAGAAATAAAAAATAAATAAATAAATGGAGGCAATGTGTGCTAGCAAATTCATGACACTTCCTAAACTCTGCTTCTTACTCCAAACCGTAAAAATGTTTGAAGTCGAATCGAACACATGCCTTTCGTGGGATGTCGTTTTGACGTCCAATGGTTCCCCGCCCGTCTTTTTACACTTTCAGGGTTACAAGTTTTTTAAAGGCTTCAGTCGATAATTTGACGGTGTCTCGGAATGCAATGCCAAGGTACATTCACTGTTATAGGCCTAG